>NC_090648.1:32509295-32794295 GCF_040937935.1 Hyperolius riggenbachi
CTATTGAGTGAACTCGACTTGCCTCCCATCCAGTGACTGACTAAGCATTACCTTGTACTCATACTGTGCTGCGTGATCTGGTTTTCTTGTATTCCTGTATTGTCTTATTGCTGTATGTCACCCCTAAATATTGTCTGTCCCCTAAACTAATGTACAGCACACTTTATAAATACTATAACTAAATAGGTCCGATCTGATTTCTGATTGTTTTTCTGATCAATTTTGTATACAAGTGATCAGAAAAACAATCAAATCAGATTGGACCTGTCTGAAATGATCAATTTGACCAGCCGATCTGATGGGAAATTGAACGGTGTACCATCATTAAACCAGATAAAAAAGCCGCAAGCACAGAAAGCATTGGGTGACATGTGAACCTTCAGTCTAAAAATCGACTCAGCAGCAATGACAAGGCTTGGTGTTTCTTTAACAGTTTCACAGCATCAGAACTTTGTTTCTCTTATACAAGTCTCATTTTTAGCTGCACAGAATAAAACTGCCCGGGCTTTTTTCCCCTAATGCTGTGCAAAGCATGATGGGACTTCTGATGTTGTTGCTCTCATTCTGCTGTTTTGGTGCAAATTTTTTTTTTTTTTTTTTTTACATTTTGAATTTGACATTTGAGGCCTAGCGTGTGCAGCTGGGAGGGGTAATCAGGACACAGGATAGTTGGAACTGTGTCTCCTGCTCCTTGTCACCTCCTTTCAACCAAAAAGATTGCTGCCCCCATGACAAAGATGGCAGCCCCCATGAATCACAAACATTTGCCTGTTCTTTTAAAACAGGGTGGGTAAGAGATTATATTACCTATCTATTCTAATTAACATAACTAATGTAACTTAATGACAGTATGTTTAGGCTGAAGTTCCCCTTTAATGCATAATAGAATCAGAATCTTTATTTCGCCAAGTGCGACCGAGGTCGTACCCGGAATTGGTTGTGGTTCACATGGCAGTGGCAACAATAGCAAGGACAGAGATTGGCATAAGACAATAGCCATAGTGCAAGCAAGACAGGCATAAGACAATAACATATAATACAAGCAAGATAAGCAAGACATGCAGTAACACACAGTTTTAGACGGTTGATGCAGTCCAATATGTGCCTTGCTCTTTCACAGAAACCTCCGGGTTTGGATATTGTGCCGCTCAGGGATAAGTAACTTCGTACCACACCTTGAGTAGAGTTCTACCAAGGAGTGCAGGCTAGTAGGACCAAGGAGGGGTTTTATATATAACCTCGTGCTTTGGAAGTTTAACTAGGAACCTTGCTTAGGAGTTCAGACCCCGGGGAGGAAGGAGGCTGTAGTACTAAGTGTACTGGTACCAAAATGAAAAAGTAAGTGCCTTTAGGCCTCATTCACACTTACGATCGCAAAACGCTAGGGCTAAAACGCGCGGAAAAAAATTACTGTACATTTTAGCAACCGTGGTTTAAATACAATGCAATCACTCTAAAAATGCTGCTTGTAGCACGTTTGTGTTTACCGCGAATCGCTGGCGATCGTAGCAGTGAGATCACCGACATATACTTTTAAGTGCACTAGCGCTTTTAAAAGTGCTAGCGATCACTGGCGATTCACAGTAAATGTGCGCTAATCGCCCAAGTGTGAATGGGCACTTGAAGTAAACCGGAGATGTTAAAGTTTAAAGATTTTATACCTACCCGGTGCTTCCTCCAGCCCCATAAGCTCGTCTGAGTCCCTCACCGTCCTCCCGCGATCAGCCCCGGTAACAGGCTCAGTCGGGTCCAGTCTGGATCTTCTGCGCATGCAAGATGAGACCCCAGCCTGTGATGGTCACAAGGGGTAGACAGGGAAAAGGGTGCAAACATTGGGGGGGCCTCATCTAAGTTTTTCAGGGGGAGCCGCATGATTTGTAGTTATCAGAACTAGTTTTTGTGGCAAGCAAGGTGGATGTACCAAGACTCACAGTGCCTTTGCACACTCAGGCACTTGGGGCCCGATTCATGAAGCTGCGTTGCTATAGCAGCACGATCTCCATGACTTCACAGCAGTGGCCGGCATTTAAAGGAACTCGTGTTGCTATGTGAGCAGCGCTGCGCACGTAACTAAGGAAGGCACGCTACGCTGCAAGAGTGAGTGTAGCGTGCAGCCTTGAATTTAGTTTGCGGTGCTGTCATGGAGCATCATGAATCCGCCCGTAAGTGTACAAGACTTCAGCAGAGTCGGCACCATCCAACGTAAATAGAAGCTCTTTATTGAGTTAAATCAGGATGTTCCTGGTTCCCAGCCAGGAACATCACGTTTCATCTCAATAAAGGGCTTATATTTACTTTGGATGGCGCGGACTCTGCTGAAGACAGACTTTGTAGTTACAACCCTGGATGAAAAGCAGAGGCGTAACTAGAAGTCCCCAGGCCCCTCTGCAAGAATTTGAGCGACCCTCCCCCCCCAGCCGTTTTGGGGGGGCAGGAGGGGTCGCAGCATAAGGGGAGAGCTTTGCACATCAGCGGGGAGGGGGGACAGTCCCCCACCCCCCCTCCCTCACCTCCAGCACTCCCCTCTGCGCTCCACTCCTGCATCTATCTAAGTGGCAGCAGCTATAATCACCTCCATTCACCACGGAGGTCTCAAATCTGCAAAGGCTTCACATTACTTCCTGTTTTAACAGGAAGAAATGTGAAGCCCTTGCAGATCGGAGATCTCTGGTGGTGAATGGAGGCAATTATAGCTGCCGCCGCCGACGCTGCTGCCACTTAGATAGATGCAGGAGGGGAGCGCATAGGGGAGAGCCCGAGGTGAGGGGGGGACTGTCCTCCCTCTCCGCTGATGTGCAAAGCTCTCCCCTTATGCTGCGACCCCTCCTGCCCCCCCCCCCCCCAAAATGGCCATGAGCGGGCCCCCTAGGGGGCAGGGGCTGCTTCCCTTATTGTTACGCCAGTGATGAAAAGGACATTACTAAACCTTACTGCTCTCACTTAGAAACCAAAACAGGACTTCCCCTGCTGTGTTATTTAGAATCTCTCAGCTTTCCTTTGTTTTATTCACCTATTATTTGGACTCATAAGGATAGAGGCGCCCAAGAGTCGCTTCAGTATCACTTTAAAGTGGAGCTGAACTCTTGCACAGGACAGAAGGAAAAACATAGAGAAATGCACCTTGGATGTATTTAGAGAGTTTAGGCTGTCTAATTCCCCCACATCTGTGTCTAATCACAGGTTGTAATTTGATCTCTCCCCTGTGTCACATGACTGCCACAGCAGATAAACCCATTTGAAAGCACAGGCTGTTAACAATATGTCTGCTTCCATGAATCAGGAAGTAGAAACTGCAGATTTATTTTAGGATTTGTATCAGCTGTAACAAATACATGCTTTTTGTTTAAAGGTTATTATGCTGTTGTGTATCTTTTTAGAGCAGAGAGGACTTTCTGGTCCTATGCCCATCATTCACGACAAAGCTGACTGAGAAGACTTCCTGGCATCAGCGCGACTGTAATGTGAAATATTTGTGATGGTAACTGTGACTTTACATCTTTTATTCTTCCTGAGCTTCTCAGCACGATCACCGGGAAAAGCAGTTTTGGGCCAGTCTATTGGGGCAGAGACACCCTGACAAGCACTTTTCAATTCATTCTCATGTTTAAAAATACTCTCCCAATGACTTATCACCATTGTGGCAATTTTTCTGCTTTTTAACCCCAACATTAAAGAAATTAAAGAAAACCTGTAACAAGAAAAAGTTCCCCTGGGGGGTACTCACTGCAAGTGGGGGAAGCCTCCGGATCCTATCGAGGCTTCCCCCGTCCTCCTGTGTCCCATGGTGGTCTCGCTGTGCCCCTCCAAACAGCAGCAATGTAAATATTTACTTTCCCAGCGCAGGCGCAGTATCGCTGCCGGCCTGCTCTACTGCGCCGGCGCAAGTCTCCTGCGCCTGAGCAGTAGAGCGGACCTGACAGAGATTGGCTATTTCCGCCCATCTCCGTGCCGAGAGTCGCAACAGCGCCCCCGCTGGAGCCAGGGAAGGTAAGTATATGAAGCCTTGTCGAGCGTGGATTGCCGGAGACTTCGGGGGAGCCAGCGCTGGATTGCCTGCAGCTATTATTGGGACCCTGAGGCTTCCCTCTACAGAGGCGAGTACCCCCCAAGGGAACTTTTTTCAGTACAGGGTCTCTTTAAGGCCAGAAAATCACTAGGAGAGTTTTCTAACCGCTAGTGATTTGATAAAGCTCTTGCTAATGCAATGCTATGGGGGATGTTTATAAAATCACATAGCTCAGGTGGGAATCACACCCATAGCATTACATTAGCAAGAGCTTTTCAAATCACAAAGCACTCAGAAAATCGCTCCTAGCGGGTTTCTGAACTAATGCAAGTCAATGGGTAGCCTGTTATTAAAAAGGAAAATGGATTAAAAGCGCTCTGCAGCGTGTCTCTGCCCTATCGGAGGTCTCTGGTTTCCCAACTCCAGATAATACAAAACAGAAGTCATTACCTCTCCACCATTCTCGGGAGCACGATGCGAGTCATCTACAAACAGAATACAAAGTGCAGTAATTATGCAGAGCTGAGACACTGGGGGAAATTATCAAGCAAGATTGTAAAGGTAGCCACACATCAGACAGTGTATGGGCAGATCCACCAAGAGACAGATCTCTCTCTGATTGAATCTGATTGCCTGTACATACACAGAGGCAGTGTCCCGCTGGTCCCCCAGTGCAGTATACTTTGGGGCCTATTTCCACTAGCATGTGTTCAAGTCGCGTCCGGAAATCCGCATCAGTTTTTAAAAACACATACGCGCTTTCATGTGAAAATTTGCGTTGCGATTTGAAAAGTGCCTAGCAATATCATCGGTCATGTGTACAGCCCAGCAACTCATTAGCATAATTAACTTGGAAATAACGCTGTGCATGCTGGTTAAATTTGCATTTCCACATTTGTAACGCAAATAAATGCAGCCCCACTGACTTACATTAGCCGCGATTCGCATCCAGATGTCAAAAAATGCAGCATACCATCCAGATTTTTTTCGCATCGCATCCAAATATTCAATTTCGCATTGAATGGAAATAGCTCCATTCACAAACCTGTTGCATTTTGGATGCATAGTGGAAATAGGCCCTTAACTGTCAGTGTCCAGCGCTGGCTCCACCCACATACACACCCCACGTGGTTGCTGGCAGATACGTGGGTGTGTGTGACATCACACACCTGCCCACGTTACATCAGCAGTATGTGAATTGCAGGCGGGGCCAGTGGCGCACATGGACAGGTGAAGTATACTGCACCGGGCACATTTTACATTAGCAGGGACAGCACCGGGGGGTTTGTTGCTTGCCCCGATAACGCAGTTACCGCCACGCACCTGATCGAGCCGGTCGACCCTAGATCTTGCAATATGTCCAATCGATATATGTGACCAATTTCTGCGTGACTTACGAACGACCCGCCGACAGGAACGCCGCGACCATAGCTCCACCCCGTCGCAATGACATCACGCCCGCCGGGTGACTACCTCTTCTGCGCCGTTTTAAATGCAGAGTTATTGCAGCGGAAGGTAAATAGAGGACATCTCACCTGATCCTCGGCGGTAGAAGGTCCCATCGTGGTGCCCGGAAGCTGCGCCGCCCGTCCTCTCGCTCCGTCCACTGTTCTGGCTTCACATGCGGCGCATAATGACGCGTTAGCAGGCGCCGCCACTAGGGGGCTCTTCCTGATTGCGTCATTATGCGCCGCATGAGAAGCCAGAAGCCGCCGGGGAACAGTGGGCGGAGCGAGAGGACGGACCGCGCAGCTTCCGGGCACCCCGAGGGGACCTTCTACCGCCGAGGATCAGGTGAGATGTCCTCTATTTACCTTCCGCTGCAGTAACTCTGCATTTAAAAACGGGGGCAAAGGTGGCTGTCCCGACTTAAAGAGACTCTGAAGCGAGAATAAATCTCGCTTCAGAGCTCATAGTTAGCAGGGGCATGTGTGCCCCTGCTAAACCGCCGCATATGCACCGCTAAACGGGGGTCCCTTCACCCCCAAACCCCCCACTGCGACACTTGGTCGCAGGCTTGGTCGCTCCTGGAGGCAGGGCTAACGGCTGCAGCCCTGCCTCCAGTCGCGTCTATCAGCAGCGCATCGCCGCCTCTCCCCCGCCCCTCTCAGTGAAGGAGAGGCGGAGATACGCGCTGACAGACGCGCGTGGGGCAGGGCTGCGGCGGTTAGCCCTGCCCCAACCAGGAAGCGCTCCCCTGCATTGCGGAGGGGATTTGGGGGGACAGGGACCCTCGTTAAGCCGCGGGATAGCGGCGGTTTAGCAGGGGCACACATGCCCCTGCTATATATATATATATATGAGGTCTGAAGCGAGATTTATTCTCGCTTCAGACTCTCTTTAAGGACAGATTCAGGTTAAGAACAAGCGGACTGTCCCTATCTCGTTCGATAACCGAGGACTACCTGTATAGCAAAATCCAAGACACAAAAGGGCGAGAGAGGCAGTGTGTTATAGGTTATATTTAGTAAGGAGCACAACTCAGCCAGAGGGTGAAGGGGAATGGCCTAAGTTAGAGTGTATGCTTGTCGGAAAAATGGGGTTTTGAGTAGGGCTACGGAGTCGGAGCAATGTTTGGTACCTCGAGTCGGAAAAAAAAAAAAAAAAGTACCGACTACATCTGTGGTGTAAAAAAAAAAAAAGCAGAAGTACGCTAATGCTTAAAAAGTTATAATGCCCCAACACATTATCAATTCACTAAGCTTTATCAAACACTTTATAAAACGTTTGATAATTTACCTCATGGGTAAAATCTAATTTTAAATTCACTAAGGTGTTATATATTTGTATTTATCGATAAAATGTTCAAATCTATGTAAATCTATAACACCTTAGTGAATTCAAAATTAGATTTTTCCCATGAGGTAAAATATCAAACGTTTGACAATGTGGTTGCAGCAGATTTGACTTGATCAAATCAATCGGTCGATCGACGGCTGACATCGACCAGTGTATGGGCCCATTTAGTGAATTGAGGCCATTTATTGTCGGTTTACTAAGATTCAATGGAACCCCACATCAGCTGGGTTCCGGTTCCAGACAGACAGGGACAGTTAAGTGACAAGACAATATATACTCTGTACTGCGCTGAGGAAGATGTCGGCGCTATATAAATACTAAATTATCATAATAACAATGGTCAACAGGGTACAGTGTCAGCTTCCTGGCTAGGAGATTTCTTTTGTTCCCATAAGCAGATGCCATCTTAAAGAGAACCCGAGGTGTGTTTAAAGAATATTATCTGCATACAGAGGCTAAATCTGCCTATACAGCCCAGCCTCTGTTGCTATCCCAAACGCCACTAAGGTCCCCATGCACTCTGCAATCCCTCATAAATCACAGCCATGCTGTGAGGCTGTGTTTACATCTGTAGTGTCAGTCTCAGCTGCTCCCCCGCCTCCTGCATAGCTCCGGTCCCTGCCCCCGTCCCTTCCCTCCAATCAGCAGGGAGGGAAGGGATGCAGGTGGGGACTGGAGTTCTGCAGGAGGCGGGGAGAGCAGCAGACTGACACTATAGAGATAAACACAGCCAGCTCTGACAAGCTGTTTGTCAGCAGCGTGGCTGTGATTTATGAGGGATTGCAGAGTGCAGGAAGACCTTAGGGGGGTTTGGGATAGCAACAGAGACTGGGCTGTATAGGCAGATCCAGCAGTTGGCTGATGGTGTAATGGTTAAGGGCTCTGCCTCTGACACAGGAGACCAGGGTTCGAATCTCGGCTCTGCATGTTCAGTAAGCCAGCACTAATTCAGTAGGAGACCTTTGGCAAGTCTCCCTTACACTGCTACTGCCAATAGAGCGCGCCCTAGTGGCTGCTGCTCTGCTCTGGCGCTTTGAGTCCGCAAGGAGAAAAGCGCAATATAAATGTTATTTGTCTTGTCTTGTCTTGTCTCTGTATGCAGATAATATTCTTCAAACCCACCTCGGGTTCTCTTTAATATAGTTTTAAAATTCCTAAGCTTTGGAAGTGATGAAATGCCTTTTATGTTACATACTTTCAGGGCTCATTCACACTAAAGGCGTTTTTGCTACTGATTTCAGGAAGTGAAAAAAAAAATAAACCACAATCGCTCGGCAAACCCGCTTAGAAAAAGCGGGGGGGGGGGGGGGGGGGGGGGGAAAGCGCAGGTAATCGCCGGGAATCGGGAAAAAACATTCCACAAAAAGCGCCCAACACAGGCGGAATGCAATGTGAACGAGGCCTCAATCAACAGGATGGTTACATGCAAGTTAGAGTTTGAAATGGAAGCTTTGATTAATCGTCAGACAATAGCGAGAAGAAAGATGGAGTCTGCTGATCTCCAGAGTCACTATTTCCTATGGGAAAATACACACAGGATACAACATACCTGCAGCATTGACTGTACATTACAGTTCAACAAATCAGTAATCCCCTGAAACAAAACAAAAAATATCACTTTACGTCCCTCCATAAAATTCCGAAACAAGCTTTGTATCTACTCACTGTTCTATTAAAGATTAAATGCAATTTCCATAGTTGCTGATTAGCAAGCAGCTCCCTCATATCAACCACATAGATTGCAAGGATTAACGGTAAATATAATTTCAGCCAACATACCTTATATACTCGCAAGCAAGCCGACCCGCATGTAAGCCGACCCCCCAACTTTTACCTAACATGAAAAAATGATTGACCCTCATGCAAGCCCAAGCCCTGGGGGGAGCAGAGCAGGAGCAATGAATGGCCACACAGAATCAGTGAGGGGTGTGCAGTGCGGACTAACCTGCTGAGGAGAGCGGCTCAGAGAGTGCAGCGATGATGCGGCAGTGATCGGGCCGAAGGCGAGCGGGCAGCTGAGAGATCTGGTGCGGAGGGCGGAGAGTATAGCTGCAGCCGCTGGATGTCCACGGCGAGAGCGGATGGATTGCCACACAGAATAAAAACACAGCAGGAGCGCTCTTCCGTGTTCATAATCTTGCACTTCCTGCTGTGTCTGCACCTTGTACACCCATTGGCTGGTAATAGCTGGTAATAGCCAATGGGTGTACAAGGTGCAGACACAGCAGGAAGGGCGAGATTATGAACACGGAAGAGCACTCCTGCTCCAGATGGCAATCAGATAAAATCCCTGGATCAACATCAATGGGCATTACCTAGTAATTGTAGCCATGGATGTCTTTCAACGCAAGGAAAGCATCTAAGCCCCCTTTAAATGCAGGTATAGAATTTGCCATAACTACTTCCTGTGGCAATGCATTCCACATCTTAATCACTCTTACTGTAAAGAACACTTTCCTAAATAAATGGCTAAAACGTTTTTCCTCCATGCGAATCTCATGTCCTCTAGTCCTTTGAGAAGGCCTAGGGACAAAAAGCTCATCCGCCAAGCTATTATATTGCCCTCTTATGTATTTATACATGTTAATTAGATCCCCTCTAAGGCGTCTTTTCTCAAGACTAAATAAACCCAGTTTATCTAACCTTTCTTGATAAGTGAGACCTTCCATCCCACGTATCAATTTTGTTGCTCGTCTCTGCACCTGCTCTAAAACTGCAATATCTTTTTTGTAATGTGGTGCCCAGAACTGAATTCCATATTCCAGATGTGGCCTTACTAGAGAGTTAAACAGGGGCAATATTATGCTAGCATCTCGAGTTTTTATTTCCCTTTTATTGCATCCCAAAATTTTGTTATCTTTAGCTGCAGCTGCTTGGCATTGAGTGCGATTATTTAACTTGTTGTCAATGAGTACTCCTAAGTCCTTCTCCAAATTTGATGTCCCCAACTGTATCCCATTTATTTTGTATGGTGCTAGACCATTGGTACGACCAAAATGCATGACTTTACATTTACAACTTAGCAGGACTTCTGCAGAGAGAAGTATTCAGATCTTTTCCAGAAAAGCCAAAATACTACTCATCCATGTACAGCGGGAGAGACATCAAGGAATCTCTGTATCACAATGCATGTGATGGAATACAAAAGTTTGCTTTCTTAAAACAGAAAGTATTTGCAATAATTCAGGTTGGAGTGAGCTACGGGATGTCTTCCACAATGCATCACTGCTGAATATGAAAATCATCCATTGTTGTCCCTGTAAGCTAGCCACACCTCCAGAACCGCTGGAATGCAATGATGGGTCAGCTTGTTAATTGTACAGAGCCATAATAATCCAACATGCATACAGACTGTTTCGGACTGATTGATCCTCATCAGTGCATGGCATAGATTAAGGCTAGGTCCACACTAGGGACGGTTGCAGGACGGACACTGCAGTCCGGGATCAGGGGAAGTACCACCAGACCGCAAACTGATCAAAGTGCATCAGTTTTGCATCAGTTTCTGTGCAGTTTTTTACCCCAAAAAGGACAGAAAGCGTCTCTATCATTAGGATGGTAGTGGGAGGATTTTTTGGGCCAATAATAAAGTTCAGGCTATCAGTTTTCTCATCCGTTTTTGGTGCTATTTTGCCTGTGGAGATGGAGATGCGTTTTCTCATTGCTTTTCACTACCCATCTGTGTATCCGTGGTCCGTAAAAATGCAGCAATTCTGGACCTTCTGTTCAGGTTTTGAAAACGGGTCCCTGCAAACGCAGACGGATCCGGGTTTTTTTTGGGTGAGGACTGCTGCTATTTTTAACATTAGTATCCGGGACTCAGTTTCTCATCAGGGCTGAAAAACGCAGCCACGGATACGTTTCCGGACCTAGTGTGGACTAGCTCTAATGTGGCTCTATATGGCAGGACTTGTGAAAAACGCTTTCAGTGGAAACAACTTTATTAAACTGCATTGGTTTCAGTTTTTAATGTGACATTCACATTTAGTAGAAACGGGCCCCAACGCAGCCACTCACCCGCCACCTGTGAAGCTGCAGAGCTCTGAAACTCCACCCCAGAATCCCGCCTACACTCTCACACACGCTCTCACCCACACATACCACACACTTTTTCCTTCCCTGTGGCTTTCTTTCCCCCTAAGTGTTTCAAAGCTCTATGGCAAAAGAGCTCAGGAACACTTCAAATAAAGATGGCCTGGAGGGGGGCGGCGTTTTAGATTTTGTTATTTACGGGTGGCGGGTGAGTTCCTGACGTTTTCAACTGCTGATCTGTGCAGTTTTATATTAAAGAATCTAAAAATGATAAAGTATCGACTCCGAAGCGTTATTAAAAAAATCGCCTTTTACCCTATATTCCCCTGCTAAAACGCAGCTCTCTCGCAGCAGAACGAGGGGTCCTTACGCCCAAATCCTCTCCGTAGCACCCGGGGAGCGCTTCCTGTTGAAACAGGGCTAATGGCCGCAGCTCTGCCTCTCAGCGCTGATCACAGCCTCTCCCTGCCCCTCTCAGTCTTCCTTCACTGAGAGGGGCGGGGAGAGGCGGAGATCCGCCGGCTGATAGACGCGCATGGAGGCAGAGCTACAGCCATTAGCTCTGCCTCCATGAGCAGCAAAATCTACGACCAAGTTGGTAGTGGATTTTGCAGGGGGGGGGGGGGGGATTTGGGGGGTAAATACCCCTCGTTCTAGCAGGGGCAAACATGCCCATGTTGAATATAGGGTAAAAAGCTATTTTTAATAACGCTTCAGAGTCTCTTTAGGCTTCATACACATGTGATGCTGGGCATACACGGGTCATTTTTTTTGTTATCAATTGAGCCGCTGATGGCTCGATTGGTAATATCCGACGTGTCAGATGACCGCCGGATCAATTCCGTGCTTGATACCCGCAGGCGGAAAATAGCGGGAAACGAGCGGGAATCGATCCAGGCGCGCGCGCGGGGGTTGATCCGGCGGCTAGTCGAGCCGCAGAAACGGATCGTGTATGCCCAGCATAAGAGGCAAGTCGCCCGGCAGGTTTAGGACTTGATCCTTCAGGTGACAGTGCAGGGCCGAGCAGCAGAGGCGTTGCTATCCTCCATGTTGTGTTGCTATGTTGGGGAGAGGACAGCTGACAGAGTGGCGCGTGAGGCAGGTCATACAGACGGTGGGGTGAGTGGGGAGAAAACAACCAAACAAAAATCCACAACTTTTAAGTTCAACCTCACCTCTAGAAAATTCTTTCTCTGGCCAACAGAGCTTTTGCTAGTGTGATTTAAAATGCTACTTACCTTGCTTAAATCATTAAATTCAACATAGCGCAACATATCCTTAAACGTCATTCCAACATTGTTTACTGAAAAAAGGAAAAAATAGATAACTAGCTCAATAATTCCATATCATTCTAATGTCCAGATAATAATATCCAGTCCCCTTTCTACATTATAGATCCCAGCACTGTCTGATCCCATCCTGATAATATCCAGTCCCCTCTCTACATTATAGATCCCAGCGCTGTCTGATCCCGTCCTGATAATATCCAGTCACCTCTCTACATTATAGATCCCAGCACTGTCTGATCCTGTCCTGATAATATCCAGTCACCTCTCTACATTATAGATCCCAGCACTGTCTGATCCTGTCCTGATAATATCCAGTCACCTCTCTACATTATAGATCCCAGCACTGTCTGATCCTGTCCTGATAATATCCAGTCACCTCTCTACATTATAGATCCCAGCCCTGTCTGATCCTGTCCGGATAATATCCAGTCACCTCTCTACATTATAGATCCCAGCGCTGTCTGATCCTGTCCTGATAATAATATCCAGTCACCTCTCTACATTATAGATCCCAGCGCTGTCTGATCCTGTCCTGATAATATCCAGTCACCTCTCTACATTATAGATCCCAGCACTGTCTGATCCCATCCTGATAATATCCAGTCACCTCTCTACATTATAGATCCCAGCACTGTCTGATCCCGTCCTGATAATATCCAGTCACCTCTCTACATTATAGATCCCAGCACTGTCTGATCCCGTCCTGATAATATCCAGTCACCTCTGTACATTATAGATCCCAGCGCTGTCTGATCCTGTCCTGATAATATCCAGTCCCCTCTCTACATTATAGATCCCAGTGCTGTCTGATCCTGTCCAGATAATATCCAGTCACCTCTCTACATTATAGATCCCAGCACTGTCTGATCCCATCCTGATAATATCCAGTCACCTCTGTACATTATAGATCCCAGCACTGTCTGATCCTGTCCTGATAATAATATCCTGTCACCTCTCTACATTATAGATCCCAGTGCTGTCTGATCCCTTCCTGATAATAATATCCAGTCCCCTCTCTACATTATAGATCCCAGCACTGTCTGATCCTGTCCTGATAATAATATCCTGTCACCTCTCTACATTATAGATCCCAGTGCTGTCTGATCCCTTCCTGATAATAATATCCAGTCCCCTCTCTACATTATAGATCCCAGTGCTGTCTGATCCCTTCCTGATAATAATATCCAGTCACCTCTCTACATTATAGATCCCAGCGCAGTCTGATCCCGTCCTGATAATATCCAGTCACCTCTCTACATTATAGATCCCAGCGCTGTCTGATCCCATCCTGATAATATCCAGTCACCTCTCTACATTATAGATCCCAGCGCTGTCTGATCCCATCCTGATAATATCCAGTCACCTCTCTACATTATAGATCCCAGCGCTGTCTGATCCCATCCTGATAATAATTTCCAGTCACCTCTCTACATTATAGATCCCAGAACTGTCTGATCCTGTCCTGATATCATCCAGTCACCTCTCTACATTATAGATCCCAGTGCTGTCTGATCCCGTCCTGATAATATCCAGTCCCCTCTCTACATTATAGATCCCAGCACTGTCTGATCCCGTCCTGATAATATCCAGTCACCTCTCTACATTATAGATCCCAGCGCTGTCTGATCCTGTCCTGATAATATCCAGTCACCTCTCTACATTATAGATCCCAGTGCTGTCTGATCCCATCCTGATAATAATATCCAGTCACCTCTCTACATTATAGATCCCAGAGCTGTCTGATCCTGTCCTGATAATATCCAGTCACCTCTCTACATTATAGATCCCAGCGCTGTCTGATCCCATCCTGATAATATCCAGTCACCTCTCTACATTATAGATCCCAGCTCTGTCTGATCCTGTCCTGATAATATCCAGTCACCTCTCTACATTATAGATCCCAGTGCTGTCTGATCCCATCCTGATAATATCCAGTCACCTCTCTACATTATAGATCCCAGTGCTGTCTGATCCTGTCCTGATAATAATATCCAGTCACCTCTCTACATTATAGATCCCAGTGCTGTCTGATCCTGTCCTGATAATAATATCCAGTCACCTCTGTACATTATAGATCCCAGCACTGTCTGATCCTGTCCTGATAATAATATCCTGTCACCTCTCTACATTATAGATCCCAGTGCTGTCTGATCCCTTCCTGATAATAATATCCAGTCCCCTCTCTACATTATAGATCCCAGCACTGTCTGATCCTGTCCTGATAATAATATCCTGTCACCTCTCTACATTATAGATCCCAGTGCTGTCTGATCCCTTCCTGATAATAATATCCAGTCCCCTCTCTACATTATAGATCCCAGTGCTGTCTGATCCCTTCCTGATAATAATATCCAGTCACCTCTCTACATTATAGATCCCAGCGCAGTCTGATCCCGTCCTGATAATATCCAGTCACCTCTCTACATTATAGATCCCAGCGCTGTCTGATCCCATCCTGATAATATCCAGTCACCTCTCTACATTATAGATCCCAGCGCTGTCTGATCCCGTCCTGATAATATCCAGTCACCTCTCTACATTATAGATCCCAGCGCTGTCTGATCCCATCCTGATAATAATTTCCAGTCACCTCTCTACATTATAGATCCCAGAGCTGTCTGATCCTGTCCTGATAATATCCAGTCACCTCTCTACATTATAGATCCCAGCGCTGTCTGATCCCATCCTGATAATATCCAGTCACCTCTCTACATTATAGATCCCAGCTCTGTCTGATCCCGTCCTGATAATAATATCCAGTCACCTCTCTACATTATAGATCCCAGTGCTGTCTGATCCTGTCCTGATAATAATATCCAGTCACCTCTCTACATTATAGATCTCAGCACTGTCTGATCCCGTCCTGATAATAATATCCAGTCACCTCTCTACATTATAGATCCCAGCACTGTCTGATCCTGTCCTGATAATATCCAGTCACCTCTCTACATTATAGATCCCAGCACTGTCTGATCCCATCCTGATAATATCCAGTCACCTCTCTACATTATAGATCCCAGCACTGTCTGATCCCATCCTGATAATATCCAGTCACCTCTCTACATTATAGATCCCAGCGCTGTCTGATCCCATCCTGATAATATCCAGTCACCTCTCTACATTATAGATCCCAGCGCTGTCTGATCCCATCCTGATAATATCCAGTCACCTCTCTACATTATAGATCCCAGCGCTGTCTGATCCCGTCCTGATAATATCCAGTCACCTCTCTACATTATAGATCCCAGCGCTGTCTGATCCCATCCTGATAATATCCAGTCACCTCTCTACATTATAGATCCCAGCACTGTCTGATCCCTTCCTGATAATATCCAGTCACCTCTCTACATTATAGATCCCAGCACTGTCTGATCCCATCCTGATAATATCCAGTCACCTCTCTACATTATAGATTCCAGCACTGTCTGATCCCATCCTGATAATATCCAGTCACCTCTCTACATTATAGATCCCAGCGCTGTCTGATCCCATCCTGATAATATCCAGTCACCTCTCTACATTATAGATCCCAGTGCTGTCTGATCCTGTCCTGATAATATCCAGTCACCTCTCTACATTATAGATCCCAGCACTGTCTGATCCCATCCTAATAATAATATCCAGTCACCTCTCTACATTATAGATCCCAGCTCTGTCTGATCCCATCCTGATAATATCCAGTCACCTCTCTACATTATAGATCCCAGCACTGTCTGATCTTGTCCTGATAATATCCAGTCACCTCTCTACATTATAGATCCCAGCACTGTCTGATCCCATCCTAATAATAATATCCAGTCACCTCTCTACATTATAGATCCCAGCACTGTCTGATCCTGTCCTGATAATATCCAGTCACCTTTCTACATTATAGATCCCAGCGCTGTCTGATCCTGTCCTGATAATATCCAGTCACCTTTCTACATTATAGATCCCAGCGCTGTCTGATCCCATCCTGATAATATCCAGTCACCTCTCTACATTATAGATACCAGCACTGTCTGATCCCTTCCTGATAATATCCAGTCACCTCTCTACATTATAGATCCCAGCACTGTCTGATCCCATCCTGATAATATCCAGTCACCTCTGTACATTATAGATCCCAGCACTGTCTGATCCTGTCCTGATAATAATATCCTGTCACCTCTCTACATTATAGATCCCAGTGCTGTCTGATCCCTTCCTGATAATAATATCCAGTCCCCTCTCTACATTATAGATCCCAGCACTGTCTGATCCTGTCCTGATAATAATATCCTGTCACCTCTCTACATTATAGATCCCAGTGCTGTCTGATCCCTTCCTGATAATAATATCCAGTCCCCTCTCTACATTATAGATCCCAGTGCTGTCTGATCCCTTCCTGATAATAATATCCAGTCACCTCTCTACATTATAGATCCCAGCGCAGTCTGATCCCGTCCTGATAATATCCAGTCACCTCTCTACATTATAGATCCCAGCGCTGTCTGATCCCATCCTGATAATATCCAGTCACCTCTCTACATTATAGATCCCAGCGCTGTCTGATCCCATCCTGATAATATCCAGTCACCTCTCTACATTATAGATCCCAGCGCTGTCTGATCCCATCCTGATAATAATTTCCAGTCACCTCTCTACATTATAGATCCCAGAACTGTCTGATCCTGTCCTGATATCATCCAGTCACCTCTCTACATTATAGATCCCAGTGCTGTCTGATCCCGTCCTGATAATATCCAGTCCCCTCTCTACATTATAGATCCCAGCACTGTCTGATCCCGTCCTGATAATATCCAGTCACCTCTCTACATTATAGATCCCAGCGCTGTCTGATCCTGTCCTGATAATATCCAGTCACCTCTCTACATTATAGATCCCAGTGCTGTCTGATCCCATCCTGATAATAATATCCAGTCACCTCTCTACATTATAGATCCCAGAGCTGTCTGATCCTGTCCTGATAATATCCAGTCACCTCTCTACATTATAGATCCCAGCGCTGTCTGATCCCATCCTGATAATATCCAGTCACCTCTCTACATTATAGATCCCAGCTCTGTCTGATCCTGTCCTGATAATATCCAGTCACCTCTCTACATTATAGATCCCAGTGCTGTCTGATCCCATCCTGATAATATCCAGTCACCTCTCTACATTATAGATCCCAGTGCTGTCTGATCCTGTCCTGATAATAATATCCAGTCACCTCTCTACATTATAGATCCCAGTGCTGTCTGATCCTGTCCTGATAATAATATCCAGTCACCTCTGTACATTATAGATCCCAGCACTGTCTGATCCTGTCCTGATAATAATATCCTGTCACCTCTCTACATTATAGATCCCAGTGCTGTCTGATCCCTTCCTGATAATAATATCCAGTCCCCTCTCTACATTATAGATCCCAGCACTGTCTGATCCTGTCCTGATAATAATATCCTGTCACCTCTCTACATTATAGATCCCAGTGCTGTCTGATCCCTTCCTGATAATAATATCCAGTCCCCTCTCTACATTATAGATCCCAGTGCTGTCTGATCCCTTCCTGATAATAATATCCAGTCACCTCTCTACATTATAGATCCCAGCGCTGTCTGATCCCATCCTGATAATATCCAGTCACCTCTCTACATTATAGATCCCAGCGCTGTCTGATCCCGTCCTGATAATATCCAGTCACCTCTCTACATTATAGATCCCAGCGCTGTCTGATCCCATCCTGATAATAATTTCCAGTCACCTCTCTACATTATAGATCCCAGAGCTGTCTGATCCTGTCCTGATAATATCCAGTCACCTCTCTACATTATAGATCCCAGCGCTGTCTGATCCCATCCTGATAATATCCAGTCACCTCTCTACATTATAGATCCCAGCTCTGTCTGATCCTGTCCTGATAATATCCAGTCACCTCTCTACATTATAGATCCCAGTGCTGTCTGATCCCATCCTGATAATATCCAGTCACCTCTCTACATTATAGATCCCAGTGCTGTCTGATCCTGTCCTGATAATAATATCCAGTCACCTCTCTACATTATAGATCACAGTGCTGTCTGATCCTGTCCTGATAATAATATCCAGTCACCTCTCTACATTATAGATCTCAGCACTGTCTGATCCCGTCCTGATAATAATATCCAGTCACCTCTCTACATTATAGATCCCAGCACTGTCTGATCCTGTCCTGATAATATCCAGTCACCTCTCTACATTATAGATCCCAGCACTGTCTGATCCCATCCTGATAATATCCAGTCACCTCTCTACATTATAGATCCCAGCACTGTCTGATCCCATCCTGATAATATCCAGTCACCTCTCTACATTATAGATCCCAGCGCTGTCTGATCCCATCCTGATAATATCCAGTCACCTCTCTACATTATAGATCCCAGCGCTGTCTGATCCCATCCTGATAATATCCAGTCACCTCTCTACATTATAGATCCCAGCGCTGTCTGATCCCGTCCTGATAATATCCAGTCACCTCTCTACATTATAGATCCCAGCGCTGTCTGATCCCATCCTGATAATATCCAGTCACCTCTCTACATTATAGATCCCAGCACTGTCTGATCCCTTCCTGATAATATCCAGTCACCTCTCTACATTATAGATCCCAGCACTGTCTGATCCCATCCTGATAATATCCAGTCACCTCTCTACATTATAGATTCCAGCACTGTCTGATCCCATCCTGATAATATCCAGTCACCTCTCTACATTATAGATCCCAGCGCTGTCTGATCCCATCCTGATAATATCCAGTCACCTCTCTACATTATAGATCCCAGTGCTGTCTGATCCTGTCCTGATAATATCCAGTCACCTCTCTACATTATAGATCCCAGCACTGTCTGATCCCATCCTAATAATAATATCCAGTCACCTCTCTACATTATAGATCCCAGCTCTGTCTGATCCCATCCTGATAATATCCAGTCACCTCTCTACATTATAGATCCCAGCACTGTCTGATCTTGTCCTGATAATATCCAGTCACCTCTCTACATTATAGATCCCAGCACTGTCTGATCCCATCCTAATAATAATATCCAGTCACCTCTCTACATTATAGATCCCAGCACTGTCTGATCCTGTCCTGATAATATCCAGTCACCTTTCTACATTATAGATCCCAGCGCTGTCTGATCCTGTCCTGATAATATCCAGTCACCTTTCTACATTATAGATCCCAGCGCTGTCTGATCCCATCCTGATAATATCCAGTCACCTCTCTACATTATAGATACCAGCACTGTCTGATCCCTTCCTGATAATATCCAGTCACCTCTCTACATTATAGATACCAGCGCTGTCTGATCCCTTCCTGATAATATCCAGTCACCTCTCTACATTATAGATCCCAGCACTGTCTGATCCTGTCCTGATAATATACAGTCACCTCTCTACATTATAGATACCAGCACTGTCTGATCCCTTCCTGATAATATCCAGTCACCTCTCTACATTATAGATACCAGCGCTGTCTGATCCCTTCCTGATAATATCCAGTCACCTCTCTACATTATAGATCCCAGCACTGTCTGATCCCATCCTGATAATATCCAGTCACCTCTCTACATTATAGATACCAGCACTGTCTGATCCCTTCCTGATAATATCCAGTCACCTCTCTACATTATAGATACCAGCGCTGTCTGATCCCTTCCTGATAATATCCAGTCACCTCTCTACATTATAGATACCAGCACTGTCTGATCCCTTCCTGATAATATCCAGTCACCTCTCTACATTATAGATACCAGCGCTGTCTGATCCCTTCCTGATAATATCCAGTCACCTCTCTACATTATAGATCCCAGCGCTGTCTGATCCCTTCCTGATAATATCCAGTCACCTCTCTACATTATAGATCCCAGTGCTGTCTGATCCCTTCCTGATAATATCCAGTCACCTCTCTACATTATAGATCCCAGTGCTGTCTGATCCCTTCCTGATAATATCCAGTCACCTCTCTACATTATAGATCCCAGTGCTGTCTGATCCCTTCCTGATAATATCCAGTCACCTCTCTACATTATAGATCCCAGCGCTGTCTGATCCCGTCCTGCTAATATCCAGTCACCTCTCTACATTATAGATCCCAGCACTGTCTGATCCTGTCCTGATAATAATATCCAGTCACCTCTACATTATAGATCCCAGCACTGTCTGATCCTGTCCTGATAATAATATCCAGTCACCTCTCTACATTATAGATCCCACCACTGTCTGATCCCTTCCTGATAATAATATCCAGTCACCTCTCTACATTATAGATCCCAGTGCTGTCTGATCCCTTACTGATAATATCAAGTCACCTTACAGAATATTAGTACCCAGAATTCCAATGTCCAGGTCTTTTAGGGCCTCCTCTATCTTGGGGTAGATTTCGGCTCCTCCTGTGAAATCTGCTTGGATGATCTTGACCTTACGCCCACTTTGTTGCTCTGTGGAGATAAAGATTTGACTTCTGTGACAGGCAAAATTCAATACAACTTTGGAGGCAGAGTTCCGTAATCCACAAACGCCAAAACGTTGGCACTGGATGGGCGATTATTGGACTTTAACCCGGGGAAATCCTCTCTAATTGCTTGTCCTAAACGAAACAACTTAAATATGGCAGTCTTTTTCAACACTAAATAGATTTCAGCACGATATCTATCAAAAATGTACCGAACAGAGCAAAGCACTTTGTCTATGTGACTAATCGATTTTCAAACAAAATCGAATTATTCTGGGCGGCACATTGGGGCATTAATTTTTAGCAGATTTGATCAGAGAAAAATTGAAAAGTGTATGGGAACCTTAAATATCAATACCTTTACAGCCTAGCACAGAGCATGTGTGCTCCACCAGATCAGACCACACTATGCTTGGTTAATTGGGGTTTTATTTTCCAACTGAGTAGTCCTCTCAGATAAAACAGTCAAATCCTGTTATTAACACCTTTTGCAGACTTGAGCACCTGTCTCAGGGTAGAAACCAAATCCTGGAGTGGATCAAATTGGCAAAGCAGATGAGAGCAATCTGGGACATACATACCGTACACACCACCAATCACTTTTCCAGACTCAGTCTTTTTGCCATGGCCACGACACAGTTAGAGTACACCGGGGTGCATATACTGCATTTAGAGGGGCTGTGAACCTGTAGTAGTGAATTCATTATAGTAGGGAGGACTATTATAAAACCACAAGTAGGGCATACCGATCTCCTTTGCAACTTTCTGAAGCTTTTCCAAAGTCCGACTGAGGATGACTACGTTGAATCCCCTCTTGGCCAGCTGTGGAAGAGAGAGTGTGTGTTATGGGGTGAAGAGAGGTCAGAGGTATAGCTCATGCCAGTTGTGTAACCTTACCTCATGGGCGTAGGATTTTCCTATTCCATCTGTCGCTCCTGTGACCACTAAAGGGAAGACAAAAGAAGGTTTATTATTCTGAGGAACATCTGGATTCATAAATTATTATTTCTTCTAGACTCTAACCCAGTCATGCGACCTACCTAATACTGGGGGAGGGATATTTAATACTGGGGGCACAGATCTGACAATGTGAGAAACGTTTGATCTGCTGCATGCTTGTTCAGGGTCTATGGCTGAAAGTATTAGAGGCAAAGGAGCAGCAGGGCAGCCAGGAAACTGGTACTGCTTAAAAGGAAATAAATATGGCAGCCTCCATAGCCATCTTACTTCAGTTGACCTTTAATTCTGGGGGCACACCTGTCTACCTGTACTTGAGGTGGCAGTGTCATCATCTTCTTAACTGGAGGCTGACTCGGACTAGGGGCGCATTTGGCGTACAGTAGCAGGGAAGAAGGGGTCCACATCGGCTAGCTATACTGGTCCAGCTCCTTTGTGGCCCACAGATTTGCACACCCCTGCTCTAAAACCTCACTGTCGCTCTTACTGGGTAAGGTGGTGGTGGGGGGCAATATAAATTGCACCTTTCTAGAGAAAAAGGGTAAGGCTTCTCCCATCCTCCTTGACCTCCCCTTCAAAACTGGGACGAGGTCCTCCAGCACTCAAGGCTGAGACACCAAAGTGCGCCCCTCCCCCCGCATTCCTCCCACCCCAGCCGTCACACACTGATTGCTATTAGACTAAGAGGTGCCCGAAGGGCCGCCCACCCCACACACACACACACACCTTAATATCTAGTTATTTGGCTTGCAGTCACTGCCATGTATTCCCTTTTCTGATTTCTCTCTGCTTCAAACACAACAAGGGAATGATAGCTGAGTGAGTTGTGTGCCCCCTCCTACACTGCGCCCTGAGGCTGGAGCCTCGCTCGCCTCTGCCCAGCCCTGCTCACCATTTCTGAGCTGGGACCCTCTGAACATAGCTGACAATGGCCTATCAGACGTGCTACCTTGGCTACACTCCAATGTGTGTAGGATTACGGCCATACTCCCCATGGCCGAGTTTGTTGTAGTATGAAGCCGCTCGTAGATTTTTTTTCCCTCTGTGCACAAGCGGCTACTGTGCATGGGCGGATCATACGTGCACATGTGCGCTGGGGCGGACCATACGTGCACATGTGCACAGGGGCGGACCATACGTGCACATGTGCACAGGGGCGGACCATACGTGCACATGTGCGCAGGGGCGGACCATACGTGCACATGTGCGCAGGGGCGGACCATACGTGCACATGTGCGCAGGGGCGGACCATACGTGCACATGGGTGGATCATACGTGCACATATGCGCAGGGGCAGATCATACGTGAACATGTGCGCAGTGGCGGATCATAAGTGCACATGTGCGGACCATACGTGCACATGTGCGCAGGGGTGGACCATACGTGCACATGTGCGCAGGGGTGGACCATACGTGCACATGTGCGCAGGGGTGGACCATACGTGCACATGTGCGCAGGGGCGGACCATACGTGCACATGTGTGCAGGGGCGGATCATACGTGCACATGTGCGCATCATACATGCACATGTGCACAGGGGTGGATCATACGTGCACATGGGTGGATCATACGTGCGCAGGGGCAGATCATACATGAGCATGTGCGCAGGGGCGGATCATATGTGCACATGTGCGCAGGGGCAGATCATATGTGCACATGTGCGCAGGGGCAGACCATACGTGCACATGTGCGCAGGGGCGGACTATACGTGCACATGTGCGCAGGGGCGGACCATACGTGCACATGTGCACAGGGGCGGACCATACGTGCACATGTGCGCAGGGGCGGACCATACGTGCACATGTGCGCAGGGGTGGACCATACGTGCACATGTGCGCAGGGTCGGACCATACGTGCACATGTGCGCAGGGGCGGACCATACGTGCACATGTGCGCAGGGGCGGACCATACGTGCACATGTGCGCAGGGGCGGACCATACGTGCACATGTGCGCAGGGGCGGACCATACGTGCACATGTGCGCAGGGGCGGACCATACGTGCACATGTGCGCAGGGGCGGACCATACGTGCACATGTGCGCAGGGGCGGACCATACGTGCACATGTGCGCAGGGGCGGACCATACATGCACATGTGCGCAGGGCGGATCCTACCTGCAGATGGACAGATCATACGTGCTCATGTGCGCAGGGGCGGATCAAACGTGCTCATGTGCGCAGGGGCGGATCATACGTGCACATGTGCGCAGGGGCGGACCATACGTGCACATGTGCGCAGGGGCGGATCATACGTGCACATGTGCGCAGGGGCGGATCATACCTGCAGATGGACAGATCATACGTGCTCATGTGCGCAGGGGCGGATCATACGTGCACATGTGCGCAGGGGCGGACCATACCTGCACATGTGCGCAGGGGCGGACCATACCTGCACATGTGCGCAGGGGCGGACCATACCTGCACATGTGCGCAGGGGCGGACCATACCTGCACATGTGCGCAGGGGCGGACCATACCTGCACATGTTCGCAGGGGCGGACCATACCTGCACATGTGCGCAGGGGCGGATCATACCTGCACATGTGCGCAGGGGCGGATCATACCTGCAGATGGACAGATCATACGTGCACATGTGCGCAAGGGCAGATCATACGTGCGGATCATACGTGCACATGTGCGCGGGGGCGTATCATACCTGCAGATGGACAGATCATACGTGCTCATGTGCGCAGGGGCGGATCATACGTGCTCATGTGCGCAGGGGCGGATCATACGTGCACATGTGCGCAGGGGCGGATCATACGTGCTCAGGGGAAGATCATATGTGCACCTCTGTCATTTAGTTGTCAGAAGAAGCCGATAAATTACCGATATTCTGCTATTGGGCACTGTGTAATACCGATAGTTGGAAATCAGTCATCTTACCGATACGCTACTATCACTCTAACTAAACTCTTGTCACTGTAAATACAATAAATGATCACAGCCTAAATCATTTACACATAATTATTGTAAAAATGAAGCACTTTTTTTATTACGTTATTTTCACTGGAGTTCCTCTTTAAACTGCTTTTTTTCTGACTTTGGATTCCCTTTAACTAAAAACTACAATCTATGCCTATTGTAGCAGTTTGCTCTGTGTGGACAGATTAGTTACAGTGCACTGTAGTGTAAAGCACATGATTTCTCTATGCATAGCAATACAGTGCAGGTAAGTGACAGTGGTGTAGAGACACTTACCTGCCCAGCCTCCGTACTCCCGGAGGTCCTTCCTCCACCAGCGGGACAGGATGTGGACTCGGACCCCCCTAAGCAGTTTGTAGAGCTGGGTGAGGAGCAGGTAGGACAGAGCCAGGTACCCCAGCAGGGTGAGCCCCGGGTGCAGCACACAGTCCATCCTCTCTCAGGTGTCCGGCCACTGTCACGGCACTTGCACTGACTAATGTGACACTGGCCCCTCCTACAGCTCAGTCACTACCACAGCCTGCATACACTTCCCGACACGCCCTCCTCCTCTGGCCCCTCCCACAGCTCATTACCGCAGCCGTCACACACTTCCCGACATGCCGTCTTCGCCGCTGGCACCTCCCACAGCTCACTACCACAGCCTTCACACACTTCCCGACACTCCCTCCTCCCCTGGCTCCTCCCAGAGCTCATTACCACAGCCTGCAAACTCACCCCGAGACTCCCTTCTCGCCCCTGGCCCCGCCTACAGTTTATTATCCCAGCCTTCATACGCCAGACTCCCTCTTCCTCCTCCCCACTAGCCCCTCCCACAGCGCATTACCACTGCCTGCATGCAGTTCCCGACACGCCCTCCTCCCCTGGCTCCTCCCACAGCCTGCAAACACGTCTTGAGACTACCTCCTCGCCACTGGCCCCTCCCACCGCTTATTATCCCAGCATTCATACACTTACCCAGCACCCCCTGCCAGGGCCTGGCCGAGGCATAGGCTGGAGAGGCTCCAGCCTCAGGGCGCAGTGTAGGAGGGGGCGCAGAATTCATTCAGCTGTCATTCCTAATTGTGTTTGAAGCAGAAAGAAATAAGAAAAGGGAATACATGGCAGTGACTGCAAGCCAGATAACTAGATATTAAGGTGTTGGGGAGGTTGTGGGCCCTGGGTAGAGTGACCATATTTTTGTGGGTCCAACCTGGGACGGGACGGGGGGGGGGGGGCACGTGGGGGGGGGGGGGCGGTGCGCGCAGCGGCGAAAAGTGGGAAGGAGTGAGGAGCACGCAGCGGCGAAGACTGGGGAGGGGGGCCGCCGCGCCGAAAAAATGGGCGTGGCCATGACATTGTATGGGCGGAGCTAACGTAATGATGTAACAGCGAGGCATAAGAAAGCAGTGTTTACGCCATGATGTGGACAAACGAGACTTTGTATCATGGGTGTGCAGAAACTGTGTGATGCTAATAGTATACCGTAACCACAAAGCAGCAAACATAGCCATCTATGACCATTAAATAATAAATGCAGTAACAGTTACCCCGGACACCAGAAAATAAACGCAATAGGCAACATGTCAGTATAAAATAAATGCAATGCGGGCAAACATGTCAGTACAAAATAAACGCAATGCGGGCAACATGTCAGTACAAAATAAACGCACTGCGGGCAAACATTTCACCAGAAAAGAAACGCACTGCGGCCAAACATTTCACCAGAAAAGAAACGCACTGCGGGCAAACATTTCACCAGAAAAGAAACGCACTGCGGGCAAACATTTCACCAGAAAAGAAACGCACTGCGGCCAAACATTTCACCAGAAAAGAAACGCAATGCGGGCAAACATTTCGCCAGAAAAGAAACGCACTGCGGGCAAACATTTCGCCAGAAAAGAAACAATGCGGGCAAACATTTCACCTGGAAAAGAAACAATGCGGGCAAACATTTCACCTGGAAAAGAAACAATGCGGGCAAACATTTCACCAGAAAAGAAACAATGCGGGCAAACATTTCACCTGGAAAAGAAACAATGCGGGCAAACATTTCACCTGGAAAAGAAACAATGCGGGCAAACATTTCACCTGGAAAAGAAACAATGCGGGCAAACATTTCACCTGGAAAAGAAACAATGCGGGCAAACATTTCACCTGGAAAAGAAAGCATTTACTCACCTGGCAGAAGTGTCCGGCCTCTGGCGCGCTGCTCCGTCCCGGGACCGTCTTCCTCCTCCTGCTCTTCTCTCCCGCGCTGACAGGGCTACGGCAAGATGGCGCCCGAAGCCCTGTACTAGTGACACAAATAGGTCTCCAGTACAGGGCTTCGGCAGCCATCTTGCCGTAGCCCTGCTCGCCTGCCGGTGTCGGAAACAGACACCGGAAGACGAGGCTGGAGCGGGGCTGCGGGCAATGAACTGGCACGGCGTCTATAGACGCCGCTGCCAGTTCATTGAGGAGAGAGTGGCCAGAGTCCCGAGGCCGGGACGTCCCGCTGCTGAAAGCGGGACGTTTCCCGGGACCTCATTAAGCCTGGGACAGCGGACCCCGAATCCGGGACGTGTCCCGGGCAATCCGGGACGTCTGGTCACTCTAGCTCTGACTGAAGTCAGACTGGATTAGCTGCATGCTTGTTTCAGGTGTGTCATTCAGCCACTTCTGCAGCCATAGAGAGCAACAAGGCTGCCAGGCAACTGGTATTGTTTAAAAGAAAAATCCATACCCCTCTCAGTTTAGGTTCCCTTTAAACAGCGGGGGGCGGGGCAGACTGCGACAGGAATCCAGTTGTTAGCCAATTCAATGCAGGCAGAAGACAGGGAGGGAGGGGAGCAGTAGCAGCAGGGCAGAGCAGGGCGGCGGTGGGCCGAGGACGGAACACTGATGTCACATACTCCCGCAGCTGGGACGTCCTGCATCTAAAAGTGGGACTTTTCCTGGGACCCAAGCCAGCCTGGGACAGGGGACCCCGAATCTGGGACCCGTCCCAGGTAATCTGGGACGTATGGTCACTCTAGCCCTGGGGCACCTATTAGTCTAATAGCAATCAGTGTGTGACGGCTGGGGTGGGAGGGATGGAGGGGCGCACTTTAATGTCTCAGCCTTGGGTGCTGGAGGACCTTGTCTTGGCTCTGCCCCCTGCAGCTTACCACTCACCCAGCGCTGTGCAGCCCCCCTGCAGCTTACCACTCACCAGGGCAGTTTCTAGGCTAAATTTCACCCAGTTCGAGAGTCAAAAAATTGCCCCCCCCCCCCCCCCCAAAATCAAAGCTGCTAAGTGAAATCATGTCAAAAGGCTTCTTGAAACCAACTCACCATTTTTATTTTATTTTTAATTTTTTTACTCTGCGTCTGACCACCTGCCCAGGGAAAAAAAGAGTGACCCCCTCCGCCCCCTAGCCAGGGAGTCACAGTATGGTGGTCTGACCACCTGTCCAGGGAAAAAAAGAGTGACCCTCTCCCCCCCTAGCCAGGGAGTCACAGTCAGACCATGGTGGTTTGACCGTCAGACCACCATGGTCTGACTTTGACTCCCTGGCTGTGGGTGGTAGGGGGGGTGCTCTTTTTGCCCTGGGCTGGTGGTCAGAGCCCACCATGGTCTGACTGTGACTCCCTGGCTGGGGAAGGGGGGTACTCTTTTTGCCCTGGGCTGGTTGGTGGTCAGACTCTGACCACCAGCCCAGGGCAAAAAGAGTGCCCCCCTACCCCCAGCCAGGGAGTCACACTGTTAGACCATCACCATGGTGGGTTCTGACCACCAGCCCAGGGCAAAAAGAGCGCCCCCCTCCCCCAGCAGCCACATCAGAAAGAGAGAGGCAGTGCTGTACATAGACTGCCTGCCTTACTGCCTACTTACCATGAGGTCCATCTCATGGCAGGTGGAACTGGAAGAAGGCGCCGGGCCAGGAACGGTGGGGGTCCGGGCAGGGGACCATGGAGGTGCTAGCGGGCAGCGGCAGCAAGGGCCAAGGCACCCACTAGCAGCAGTGGCAGCGAGGAGCCCGAGTCCAACTGGCCAAAAAGACTCCACCTTCTGGGGCTGGGCTCCGCCGCACACTGCTTCTGCACACAGGGGTGAGCCTGGGGTGCCTGGCACCTGGCAGCAAGATTTTCTCTGGCGCCTATGGGAGTGGTTAAATTAACCGCGCCCAACCACATAACCACACCCATGTCCTGCCTAATCACACCCACACCTTCCACCTCTTTACGCATGCATGTGGTACCCCATTCCTACCCCTCTTCCATGGGCTTGCTCCTGGCTGGCTTTGACTGCCTGGCAGTCTGCTAGTCTCTGGACTGACTCAGGTTGAGAGGCTCTGCGAGTGCGACGCAGTCACACACTGCGTATTTATGGCTGCCTGCGGCCACCGTACTCTCGCTCGCTGTCGTCGGCTCCTCCCCCCGCCAAGCCCAAGCGTGAGGTGGGCTGCCTGTATCTTTCCCGTTGCGCCGCGCAGCCTGCCAGTGTTGCCAACCTTTCACGTTATTTTTTACTGACAAATACCTAAAAATTTACTGACAAAAGATTATTTTTACTGACAAAATTTCCCCACTAAATGCACATAAGAGACAGCGTTTCACCAGTAAATGCACATAATAAGAGACCGCTTTTCACCAGTAAATGCACATAAGAGACCGCTTTTCACCAGTAAATGCACATAAGAGACAGCTTTTCACCAGTAAATGCACATAATAAGAGACTGCTTTTTACCAGTAAATGCACATAATAAGAGACTGCTTTTTACCAGTAAATGCACATAATAAGAGACAGCTTTTCACCAGTAAATGCACATAATAAGAGACAGCTTTTCACCAGTAAATGCACATAATAAGAGACTGCTTTTCACCAGTAAATGCACATAATAAGAGACTGCTTTTTACCAGTAAATGCACATAATAAGAGACTGCTTTTCACCAGTAAATGCACATAACAAGAGACTGCTTTTCACCAGTAAATGCACATAACAAGAGACTGCTTTTCACCAGTAAATGCACATAACAAGAGACTGCTTTTCACCAGTAAATGCACATAATAAGAGACAGCTTTTCACCAGTAAATGCACATAATAAGAGACTGCTTTTCACCAGTAAATGCACATAATAAGAGACTGCTTTTTACCAGTAAATGCACATAATAAGAGACTGCTTTTCACCAGTAAATGCACATAATAAGAGACCGCTTTTCACCAGTAAATGCACATAATAAGAGACCGCTTTTCACCAGTAAATGCACATAATAAGAGACCGCTTTTCACCAGTAAATGCACATAATGACAAACAGCCAGTTTCCCCAGTACATGTAGCCAGCCTGGACCCCCATTAGGCAGTGAGTGACAGGGAGCCCCTTTAGGCAGTGAGTGACAGGGAGCCCCTTTAGGCAGTGAGTGACAGGGAGCCCCTTTAGGCAGTGAGTGACAGGGAGCCCCTTTAGGCAGTGAGTGACAGGGAGCCCCTTTAGGCAGTGAGTGACAGGGAGCCCCTTTAGGCAGTGAGTGAGTGACAGGGAGCCCCTTTAGGCAGTGAGTGAGTGACAGGGAGCCCCTTTAGGCAGTGAGTGAGTGACAGGGAGCCCCTTTAGGAAGTGAGTGAGTGACAGGGAGCCCCTTTAGGAAGTGAGTGAGTGACAGGGAGCCCCTTTAGGAAGTGAGTGAGTGACAGGGAGCCCCTTTAGGAAGTGAGTGAGTGACAGGGAGCCCCTTTAGGAAGTGAGTGAGTGACAGGGAGCCCCTTTAGGAAGTGAGTGAGTGACAGGGAGCCCCTTTAGGAAGTGAGTGAGTGACAGGGAGCCCCTTTAGGAAGTGAGTGACAGGGAGCCCCTTTAGGAAGTGAGTGACAGGGAGTACCTTTAGGAAGTGAGTGACAGGGAGCCCCTTTAGGAAGTGAGCGACAGGGAGCCCCTTTAGCTAGTGAGCGACAGGGAGCCCCTTTAGCTAGTGAGCGACAGGGAGCCCCTTTAGCTAGTGAGTGACAGGGAGCCCCTTTAGCTAGTGAGTGACAGGGAGCCCCTTTAGGAAGTGAGTGACAGGGAGCCCCTTTAGGAAGTGAGTGACAGGGAGCCCCTTTAGGAAGTGACAGGGAGCCCCTTTAGGAAGTGACAGGGAGCCCCTTTCGGAAGTGAGTGACAGGGAGCCCCTTTAGGAAGTGAGTGACAGGGAGCCCCTTTAGGAAGTGAGTGACAGGGAGCCCGTTTGAGCAGTAAGTGACAGGGAGCCCCCAGCCGCCGCTCCCGCTCCCCCCTCACCTTGCAGACCTCAGGATCAGCGGCGACCCGACCAGTACCGGCGGGCGCCGGACGCAACCGCTCTATATGCGGAAGTGATGTCACTTCCGCATAGTGCGGGCGCTGGGTCCTAGCGCCCGCACGATTGGTCGCCGCCTGATCGAGGTCTGAGTGAGGCGCCAGGAGGGAGGGAGGGGGAGCAGTGGCGGCGGCCACAGGGACGCCTGGCGCCCCCCAATCTGTCACTCATCGGCGCCCCGTTCAGCAGAACCGGCTGAACGGGGCAAGAAACGGCCCTGCCACTCACCCAGTGCTGTGCAGCACTCCCTGCAGCTTACCACCCACCCAGCCCTGTGCAGCACCCACTGCAGCTTACCACCCACCCAGTGCTGCGCAGAACCCACTGCAGCTTACCACTCACCCAGTGCTGCGCAGCACCAATTGCAGCTTACCACCCACCCAGCGCTGTGCAGCACCCACTGCAGCTTACCACCCACCCAGTGCTGCGCAGAACCCACTGCAGCTTACCACTCACCCAGTGCTGCGCAGCACCAATTGCAGCTTACCACCCACCCAGTGCTGCGCAAAACCCACTGCAGCTAACCACCCACCCAGCATTGCGCAGCACCCACTACAGCTTACCACTCACCCAGTGCTGTGCAGCACTCCCTGCAGCTTACCACCCACCCAGCCCTGTGCAGCACCCACTGCAGCTTACCACCCACCCAGTGCTGCGCAGAACCCACTGCAGCTTACCACTCACCCAGTGCTGCGCAGCACCAATTGCAGCTTACCACCCACCCAGCGCTGTGCAGCACCCACTGCAGCTTACCACCCACCCAGTGCTGCGCAGAACCCACTGCAGCTTACCACTCACCCAGTGCTGCGCAGCACCAATTGCAGCTTACCACCCACCCAGTGCTGCGCAAAACCCACTGCAGCTAACCACCCACCCAGCATTGCGCAGCACCCACTACAGCTTACCACTCACCCAGTGCTGTGCTGCACCCCCTGCAGCTTACCACTCACCCAGTGCTGAGCAGCACCCACTGCAGCTTACCACCCAGTGCTGTGCAGCACTCCCTGCAGCTTACCACCCGACCAGTGTTGTGCAGCACCCACTGCAGCTTACCACTCACCCAGTGCTGTGCAGCACCCACTGCAGCTTACCACCCAGTGCTGCGCAGCACCTACTGCAGCTTACCACCCACCCAGTGCTGTGCAGCACCCACTGCAGCTTACCACCCTCCCAGTGCTGCGCAGCACCCACTGCTGCTTATCACCCACCCAGCGCTGCACAGAACCCCCTGCAGCTTACCACTCACCCAGTGCTGCGCAGCACCCCCTGCAGCTTACCACTCACCCAGTGCTGCGCAGCACCCACTGCAGCTTACCACTCACCCACTCACCCAGCGCTGTGCAGCACCCCCTGCAGCTTACCACCCACCCAGCGCTGCGCAGAACCCACTGCAGCTTACCACCCACCCAGTGCTGTGCAGCCCCCCCTGCAGCTTACCACTCACCCAGCGCTGTGCAGCACCCCCTGCAGCTTACCACCCACCCAGCGCTGCGCAGCACCCACTGCAGCTTACCACTCACCCAGTGCTGTGCAGCACCCACTGCAGCTTACCACCCACCCAGTGCTGCGCAGAACCCCCTGCAGAACCACCCACCCAGTGCTGCGCAGAACCCACTGCAGCTTACCACTCACCCAGTGCTGCGCAGCACCAATTGCAGCTTACCACCCACCCAGCGCTGTGCAGCACCCACTGCAGCTTACCACCCACCCAGCGCTGTGCAGCACCCACTGCAGCTTACCACTCACCCAGTGCTGCGCAGAACCCCCTGCAGCTTACCACCCACCCAGCGCTGTGCAGCACCCACTGCAGCTTACCACTCACCCAGTGCTGCGCAGAACCCCCTGCAGCTTACCACCCACCCAGCGCTGTGCAGCACCCACTGCAGCTTACCACTCACCCAGTGCTGCGCAGAACCCCCTGCAGCTTACCACCCACCCAGCGCTGTGCAGCACCCACTGCAGCTTACCACCCACCCAGCGCTGTGCAGCACCCACTGCAGCTAACCACCCACCCAGCGCTGCGCAGCACCCACTGCAGCTTACCACTCACCCAGTGCTGCGCAGCACCCACTGTAGCTTACCACCCACCCAGCGCTGCGCAGAACCCCCTGCAGCTTACCACTCACCCAGTGCTGCGCAGCACCCCCTGCAGCTTACCACCCACCCAGCGCTGCGCAGAACCCCCTGCAGCTTACCACTCACCCAGCGCTGTGCAGCACCCCCTGCAGCTTACCACTCACCCAGCGCTGCGCAGAACCCCCTGCAGCTTACCACTCACCCAGCGCTGTGCAGCACCCCCTGCAGCTTACCACCCACCCAGTGCTGTGCAGCACCCCCTGCAGCTTACCAGAAAAGCATCAGAGAAAGAAATCCTGTACAAGCATGGGCTGCACCACCATATTCAAATAATCATATCATCTTTATTGAAGAAACACTTAAATACAAATAATTAAAACCATTTAAAAAAGTGCATCGCACAATACAAGCAACCCTCCATGACCCAACGTAATGTGGGAGGAAATTCAATACAATAATGGTGCCTCACCCCTCAACAATCAATAATAACCGTATTGCTGCACAATCTTCATTTGGGTTCAAAAAAGATCCCAACAGGAAGTTTATAGGACCCGGGTCCGAGGGACAAATACAGTGCTAAAGTGCTAATGCATGTAAGCAAAACAGCATATAAATCCAGTGCATATAGGTATCAAGTGATAAAGGGATGTGAGAGATAAAAATATGCTCACAAACACATCATATATCTACATATATCATTATCTAATCGAGAGCATCAAAACAACAAAAAACTGACGAGTGTTGCCTCCCACTTTTTGTTACATCATCAGGGAAGGGCTGAGGGATTTAAAGTAGTAGCCTTAGAACGTATCTGGACTGACCCTAGAGGAGGTGATGTCACTAAACGCCTACTACAAAAAGAGCTCAAATGGATATATGAAATGGAAAGCCAAGCCCCTTCTGGCTTAACCTCCCCGGCGTTCTGATAAGATCGCCAGGGCAGCTGCGGGAGGGTTTTTTTTTAAATAAAAAAAAAACTATTTCATGCAGCCAACTAAAAGTTGGCTGCATGAAAGCCCACTAGAGGGCGCTCCGGATGCGTTCTTCTGATCGCCTCCGGCGGCCAGAAGTAACACGGAAGGCCGCAATGAGCGGCCTTCCGTGTTTCGCTTACCTCGTCGCCATGGCGACGAGCGGAGTGACGTCATGGACGTCAGCCGACGTCCTGACGTCAGCCGCCTCCGATCCAGCCCTTAGCGCTGGCCGGAACTGTTTGTTCCGGCTACGCTGGGCTCGGGCGGCTGGGGGGACCCTCTTTCGCCGCTGCACGCGGCGGATCACCGCGCTGCGGCGGCGATCAGGTAGCACGCGCGGCTGGCAAAGTGCCGGCTGCATGTGCTGCTTTTTATTTCATTAAAATCGGCCCAGCAGGGCCTGAGCGGCAGCCTCCGGCGGTGTTGGACGAGCTGAGCTCGTCCAGACCGCTCAGGTGGTTAAATGGGGAGTTCTCCTTTAAATCATTTCTGGGATAAAATGGGTAAATATTCTCTTTCTTTTTCCTTTATAACAAATAACACGACAATAAATGCATGCACTTTGTTTGGACAGCTGTGACTTTTTTTTGTTGGGAATAATGTGAAGGTGAGCACATATATCCCTCCCTTTTCTCAAGCTCACATAATCACATTTATTAGCACAATCCAAGGGGGGTTCCATGTAGGTAAGCATGGACCACTACTAATTATAAGTGCACTGTGTGGTTCTGGCTATTGGTCCGTGATGGTGAGCGCAGACCATCGCCATAACAAATCACTATTTTTAGTGTCTCTGTCACTAATGGGGGTGTGGTTTTGGTGAGTAAAACATCCCCTTGATTTAATACACGCTTTATTCACTTGCACTTTGGTGCCTTCAGTGGCATAATGGCCTCAATTCACTAAGATCATGCTGGAGATAATAAGGCAAGAGAAAACTTACCTCCACACAGTAAGAGAGTTATCTTATCTCTTCATTCCTTACGTTACCCCCTCTGTAGTTAATTTACCTCCTCTGTAGTTAAGTTACCTCCTCTGTAGTTATTTTCACACGGAGTTAATGAACAGCCTTTCTTTAACTCTGGAGTTATTTTAAGGATTAAAGAGTTAAAGGAAAACTTAAGTCAGCTAAAAAAAATGACTTTTACTCACCCGGGGCTCTCCTCAGCCCCCTGCAGCTGAACGGTACCCTCGCCGTGTCCCTCCGATGCGCCTGGACTCGCCGGCGGCCACTTCCGGTTTGGCCGTCACCGGCCGACAGGCTGGGAACGCGGCTGATTACCCGCGTCCCCAGCCGCAATAGCATTATAGAAGGGCGCTATTGCGGCCGGGGACGCGGATAATCAGCCGCGTTCCCAGCCTGTCGGCCGGTGACTGCTAAACCGTAAGTGGCCGCCGGCGAGTCCAGGCGCATCGGAGGGACACGGCGAGGGCACCGTTCAGCTGCAGGGGGCTGAGGAGAGCCCCGGGTGAGTAAAAGTCATTTTTTTTTTAGCTGACTTAAGTTTTCCTTTAACTTAAAGACAGAAGAGTTAACTTTAGGTTTGCCTGAGGTAAAATGTTTCCTGAATACTACATGCCTTATCACCATGGTGATTAAAGACAGGAGATAAGCTTAGTGAATTGAGGCCAATGTATGGGAAAGCTCTCCACATGCCTGTGGACTTACTGTATGGATCTCTAACATCAGTACCTGTTCATTTAAATCTTTTTGCCTCTGGGGAAGCAGAGCTAGACTCTGCGAAACAGACTATTAGGCTAAAACATCTGCTTTTTAATCTTTGTACTGAGGATGAAATAAAGGTGTTCTGTCTAATCCTCTGGTGCCCGGAAGCTTCTCTCCTTAACACTGCCTGTTCATTTATTATAGGAGACTCCTGCTGCCCTTGAACTTATCTAGATACTCACCAACCTCCATGTGACCCGCTCACGGTTGTGACCCAAGATGGATTTGTAATATACATACAAAGGAAACTTTGGATATCTTTTTAGCCTTCTTGCTTGTGAGAAGATTACAAACTTGTTGGTGACGACCCTTAAAACCAATACATAGCTCCCAACTGTCCCTCTTTTGGAGGGACAGTCCCTCTTTGGGAGCCCTGTCCCTATTTCCTCCTCATTTGTCCCTCTTTGGGAGCCCTGTCCCTCTGTTCCTCTTTCCTCCTCATTTGTCCCTCTTTCAGGACGTTGTCCCTCTTTCTATGTAAATATATATATATATTTCTCTACAAAAAAAATGTCTTTGATTGACTCTAAACTTTATTCCCATCCTTTACATTGATATATTACTTATTTTACATTGTTAATATGAAGGAGAATGAGCCAGGATAGAAAGGACCAGTGTGGTTTGAATTGTAAAACAACATATTTTTCTTATGAAATCTTTATGGTATGCGTGACTAGGGTTGTGATGGGGCGTGATCAGGGGTGTGGCAGGGGCATGGCTTAAGTGTCCCTCTTTCTCATCTCAAAAAGTTGTGAGGTATGCCAATATCATGTAGTCTTGCATAAATCTAAATAGACTTTGATAGAACATTACGTTCTCTGCCTATGTTTTTTTGTTTTTTCCTTTCTCTTTTTTTTTTAAATGGAAGATTTGCTTAAAGAGAACCCGAGGTGTGTTTAAAGAATGTTATCTGCATACAGAGGCTGGATCTGCCTATACAGCCCAGCCTCTGTTGCTATTCCAAAACCCCACTAAGGTCCCCCTGCACTCTGCAATCCCTCATAAATCATAGCCATGCTGTGAAGCTGTGTTTACATCTGTAGTGTCAGTCTCAGCTGCTCCCCCGCCTCCTGCATAGCTCCGGTCCCTGCCCCCGTCCCTTCCCTCCAATCAGCAGGGAGGGAAGGGATGCAGGCGGGGACTGGAGTTCTGCAGGAGGCGGGGAGAGCAGCAGACTGACACTATAGAGATAAACACAGCCAGCACTGACAAGCTGTTTGTCAGCAGCGTGGCTGTGATTTATGAGGGATTGCAGAGTGCAGGGGGACCTTAGGGGGGTTTGGGATAGCAACAGAGGCTGGGCTGTATAGGCAGATCCAGCCTCTGTATGCAGATAATATTCTTCAAACCCACCTCGGGTTCTCTTTAAAGGGAAGGTTCAGGGACTGTTTAAAAAAAATAAAAATCCGCATCCACTTACCTGGGGCTTCCTCCAGCCCGTGGCAGGCAGGAGGTGCCCTCGGCGCCGCTCCGCAGGCTGCCGGTGGCCGACCCGACCTGGCCAGGCCGGCGGCCAGGTCGGGCTCCTTCCGCGTTCCAAAATGCGCCTCACGGCGGCGCGCTGACGTCATCGGACGTCCTCCGGGCTTTACTGCGCAGGCTCAGCCTGCGCAGTAAAGCCCGGAGGACGTCCGATGACGTCAGCGCGCCGCCGTGAGGCGCATTTTGGAACGCGGAACCGGAGACCACCGGCAGCCTGCGGAGCGGCGCCGAGGGCACCTCCTGCCTGCCACGGGCTGGAGGAAGCCCCAGGTAAGTGGATGCGGATTTTTATTTTTTTAAAACAGTCCCTGAACCTTCCCTTTAAAGTGTACCTCCGGACTAAAAATCTACTCAGCAGCACTGGAAAGGCTTGGTGTTTCTTTAACAGTTTTACAGCATCAGAACTTTGTTTTTCTTATCCAAAACTCATTTTTAGCTGCACAGAATAAAACTGCCCGGGCTTTTCTCCCCTGATGCTGTGCAAAGCATGATGGGATTGCTGATATTGCTGTTCTCATTCTGCTCTTTTGGTGAAATTTTTTTTTTTTTTTTTTACATTTGAGATTTGAAGCCTAGCATGTGCAGCTGGGAAGTGTGATACAGGACAGGATAGTTGGAACTGTGTCTCATGCTCCCTGTCACCTCCTTTCAACCAAAAAGATGGCTGCCCCATGAAACAAGATGGCTGCCCCCATGAAATCACAAACATTTGCCTGTTCTTTTAAAACCGGGTTGGTAAGAGATTATATTACCTATCTATTTTAATTAAAATAGCTAATGTAACTTAATGACAGTATGTTTGTTTAGGCTGAAGTTCCCCTTTAAGAAGGCTCCTGCCTAACACAGCATCAACAACAGAGGGGTCTCCGTATATAATGCAAATTTACGGACGCTAAGCAATTGTGCCCATTTCACGCTGAAGGAGGCTATAGTGCGCCCCCCTCATGGGCGATTTATTTATGTCTAATCATGCCCGCACTTAGCTGGGGAAATGTCTCTGGCTTACTCCTGGTTAACCTTGATATATATCTAATTGTAATAATGTTGTTTGCCACCCTTGTATTCTTATAGTATTGTTTAAGATTGTACCTAAAGAATGCTTTGTTAACTTTGTTAGGCACTGCCGGCCACCGTAGTTTACTAGATACCAGGAACCGATATGCGTTCCAGCCTGTGAGAGCGGTGACATACTTCCGCTCTGGCCCCGGCTAATCAACATTGAACCATACACGCTGCAGCGGCCAATAGGATGCCCGTACGTGCCAGAGCCGCCGGCGGAATACATCCTATCAGGGAGCCGACTCTCATATTGTCATTAGCAACCCAGCTCACTTTGCTAACCCATGGATGCAGAAAACTGGCTTTTAGTACATTCAGTTTTAGCATACAATCAATTATCATATGAGGATATTTTTGTTACTTTTGAGATTGCAGGGCGCAGACATCATTTTATGAGACGATGGAACCTTCAGCTCTGGAAGTCTGTGATGCAGGCTACGAATAGGGCTATTGACCAGCTACTCCAATTTGATTCGTTTCACGCCGGGCCGAGGCAGAGGCAGGAGAGGCTCCAGCCTCAGGGAGCAGTGTAGGAGGGGGCGCACAATTCACTCAGCTGTCATTCCCCTATTGTGTTTGAAGCAGAGAGAAATAAGAAAAGGGGATACATGGCAGTGACTGCAAGCCAGATAACTAGAGATTAAGGGGTTGGTGGGGTTGGGAGCAATGGGACACCTCTTAGCCCAATAGCAATCCGTGTATGACGGCTGGGGTGGGAGGGATGGAGGGGCGCACTTTGGTGTCTCAGCCTTGGGTGCTGGAGGACCTTGTCCCGGCTCTGGTTTCACATCAGCTAATCAAACTCAGTTGCTGTGCGTTCCTAGGAAAAACGAGTGAATGAACTTAACCCTCTGGGCGATACAATTATATCGCCCAGGAGGTGGCGCAGCACTATTTTTTTAAATTGTTTATTTTTTAAATCATGTAGCGAGCCCAGGGCTCGCTACATGATAGCCGCAGCGCAGCGGCATCCCCCCAACCACTCCGATCGCCTTCGGCGATCAGAGCAAGCAGGAAATCCCGTTCAGAACGGGATTTCCTGCTGGGCTTCCCCGGTCGCCATGGCGACGGGGCGGGATGACGTCACCGACGTCATGGACGTCGTGACGTCGGAGGGAGTCCAGATCCACCCCTCAGCGCTGCCTGGCACTGATTGGCCAGGCTGCGCAAGGGGTCGGGGAGGGGGGGGACTGCACGGCACGGCGAGCGGCGGCGGATCGGCGGCGAGCGGCGGCGATCGGAAGTTACACGCAGCTAGCAAAGTGCTAGTTGCGTGTAACAAAAAAAAAATTATGCAAATCGGCCCACCAGGGCATGAGAAATCCTCCTGCGCGATGTACCCCGAGCTCAGCTCGGGATTATCGCTCAGGAGGTTAATGGCTAAAACATATATTTTGCCATTTTCTCCTAAGTATTGTAATAGTAATGCAAGCTGTCAGTTGATTGGCTGTTGATGCTGTAAAACGCATCCTTGTTTTTTTTTTTTTCTTTGTTATTAAATAACCTTATTTGTACTTGGGATAATATTAGACACGTTGCTGACATCATTCAGGCCCTCTTTCATCATTCAGCCCTGACGAGTATTAGTGCTGTGAAACTCACCACTTCCTGCCTTATTCTTGGCTTTATATGATTAACACACTAGTATTTACACAACAGCGCTCTACCCAGGATGTCTACAGGGAAGCCAGGCACAGATTCAGCCTTGTAGTACCGGCATGAGAATCTAGCTGCTGACATTAGAGAAAAGTCCTCATCGTGGTTTAAAGAGACTCTGTAATAAAATTTTCAGCCTTATTTCTTCTATCCTTTAAATTCCTATACCTGTTATAATGTGGTCTGTCTTGCTGCAGCCTTTCCTAGTTGCACAGTGGCTGTACTATCTCTGTTATATACTCTAATCTTCTTTCCTTTGTCGGCTCAGGCAGGAATGTGCTGCTCTGCTGTGATAGGGAGAAGTTATACACACCCTCTCCACGCCCCCTCCAGGCTCTGTGTGAGTAACAGACTGAGCTTCTCTCAGCCTATCACATGCTGGTTAGCAGCCATGTTTTTTGTTTGTAAACACTGCCTAAAACTGTGTAATGATCCGCTCAGCTGTCTGCACAGGCAGATTCTTTGGGTCTGAGTTTTGCAGGTCTCTGGAAAAGAGACCTGTCTTCACTTTGCAAAGTTTCAGAGTTGCTCTGCTGGTCAGGAATTTGCATACACTTGTCATGCAAATTGCCTAGCTGCCTCCTTTGATGGCTTGCAGTATAAATACCTTGTGCTCCCAGAATTGCTTGCTGGTCATGATGGTTTGTTCCTGCTAAACTCTCCTGGAGTGTCAGCCTTGCTATTGTTTGCTAGAGATTATCTTAGAGTATTCCTTGGGACTGCACTAGGCATCCCTTCTAGTGCAGTCAGGTTGAATTATCTGTATTGCCTTGTTCTGTCTCGATTGTCTTGTCGCCAGCAGTGGTCGACAGGAGATCGTTCTGTCTGTCTGGGAGTGTAGGCCAGAGCTGCGGTTGCTGCTGGCTGCTCCATCTGTCTGGATTGCATTCGCCCTAGTGGTAGTGGCTGTGCTTCCTTCTGTATTCTGCCTTAGGGGTGCTAACCAGAGCATCGGTTGCTACTGGTAGCCCCATCTGTTTGTCTGTCTGGATCGCATCCGCTCTAGCGGTAGCAGCGGTGGTTCCTTCTGTATTCTGCCTTAGGGGTGCTAGCCAGAGCAGCGGTTGCTACTGGTAGCCCCATCTGTCTGTCTTGTCTGGTACGAACGCTTGCTGTAGACTCTGTGAGGTAACCGTTTAGCAAGCGTTCGCGTTCTTTATTTCGTGTTTGTGTTACATTGGTTAGTTAGGGTGGCACGCTTATCACTGGGCACCTAATGCGCAGTGATCGTGTCTTAAACGCGTTCGCTGTTGCAAATGAGTGCGGTGTTCGCGTTTAGCTAGCGTTGTTTTCCTTGATGTTCTGATCATTGTTATTTGCTATGTCTTTCCTGCTACATTCTATCTCTGTGCTTATTCGGTCTTGTGTCGCTGTTAGCAATCCTCATCTCTTGCGATTGCGCTCTCACTTGGTTTCCGCTGTTGTGTGTTCGCCGTTGCTGGGTGGCGACTAGATTGGTGGACACACATACATTCTATCTCTGTGCTTATTCAGTCTTGTGTCGCTGTTAGCAATCGTCATCTCTTGCGATTGCGTTCTCACTTGGTTTTCGCTGTTGTGTGTTCGCCGTTGCTGGGTGGCGACTAGATTAGTGGACACACATACATTCTATCTCTGTGCTTATTCAGTCTTGTGTCGCTGTTAGCAATCACCATCTCTTATGATTGCTTTCCCACTTCGTCTTCACTGTTGTGTGTTCACCGTCGCTGGGTGGCGACTAGATTGGTGGACACACATACATTCTGTCTCTGTGCTCTCTCTCTTTAAGGGCTATCTTGCCCTGCATTGCTTCTACTCGTACAATTCCCAGTTGGCATCTGTGGCTGTGCAGAGGCTGTGTTCGTCTGCACTCCACAGCTCCATCTGCCGGTGGGAATCTCCCTCTACAGGCATCATAGCACCATAGCAAATTTCCGTTGCACAATATTTTATCAAATTCATTTATCATATTTGATGTACTTAAGCTCCTTACAAAATATGAGTTACATGTCTCTGTAAACCTTGTTGTGCAATGGGTACACAAATAAAATATGGTAATAATAAAAAATTAAGGCAAATTTTAGTAAACATCAACAAAAATGAGAAACTCTCCAAGCTATAACTAAAGCAAATTTAGGGGAGAATTTCTCAACGTTTATATTATATATACTGTATTTATGTTAGATTGTGACTCATGTATACTTTAAGGAAAATGAAGTGACATTTAAAGTGGCGGGTTACTTACCTGGGGCTTCTCCCAGCCCCATCCTTCTGGTCCCTCAACATCATTAATATTTACTTAACATTTCCTTTAAGAATAAGCCTGGCATAAAGGGGATGTCAGGGCCAGGCCAGGGAACTGGCATAAAGGGGAGGTCAGGAATTGGCCAGAGAACTGCACCACTCTGGCCAGAACAGGGCCCCACATACGCTAGCCAAACCGGCAAACCGTGACCAAAGGGCAGCCACGCCACTGATACACAAATACACAGCAGCTGGAGCCCGTGTGTGTTGCACTGTTCATTGGGCCCCAGACTTACTCGGGCCCCATACTCTAGTCCCTGCTGTTTTGCCCTGAAGGCAGCCCTGGCAATGACACACGATTAACCAAATTTGTTAATGAGTGTTAAATCTCACTCTAGCTTTTTAATTTCTGCCAAAAACCGAACTGCGAGTTTCGAGTTGAAAGATCCTCTCCACTCTTCTAATCCATGAACAGCCATCACGTTTTTAAAGTTAATATTTATTGAAGAGTGCTTAAAAATTAAAAAAAACAAGACTAAAAACACTTTATCGACAGTTCCAAAAGGAGGCGTTTAATCTAGTTTTCGATGTTTCATCAGAGTTTGGAAGGTGAATGTTGCGATCCAAGCTGTGATCTTCGAATTCATAACGTATTCTGTGAGGAACAGATCTATCAAGTAACTCTGGGGGAAAAAAAAACAATAAGTCAATACAAAGTAAAAAAATAGAAACACTTATCAAAAACATAGGCCAACCAAGAACAAATGGCAGCCATGAACAGCCTGTAATGGGAGATGTTCTACCAAACTGATCGCTATTTCGAGAAATCATAGCCCTTCTCTTGGGACACGGCAGAGGGACAGATGTATCAAAGCATTACAGACAGTTTTTTCCTCTTAAACAGTTCTAACCAGCAGTTTAACTGCCAAAATAGTAAGATAACAGCCAGCCTCCTTACTCACTTGCACAATATTTTGTCAGTTAGACTTTGCAACTGTTGTTCAGGAAATGCTGTTGAAAGCAAAGAAAACACTGAGAATCCCCCATGAGGAGACGGACTGGCCCAAAACCTGTTTTCTGTCAGATTTTAACTGCCTACTTTTTTCGCGATAGTGGTCCTTTAAGAAAAGTGCAAATCCATTCCTAAACTGATGCAGATTAAGAAGTGCTAGACAGCACTTCTACAGATTGTGCAGAGCATGCTAGGCTTGATTTGAAAAGTAAAGATGTGCAATCTTGCGCTACTGGAACACACACGTGGTAAAAAACTGAAATACACAACTCCAGCAGCTCCTCTTCCCTGGCTGAAGGGTTAAACTATGGCAGAAAAGTAAAAAGAAGATGGAGAAGCGCTCCGTAGTGTATTACAATTTTTATTGATAAAACACGCAAGAATAAAATGCACTTACTAAAAAGTTTCTGCATATCCACACCTTTGTCAAGTGACTCTCACTTGACTCACTTGACAAGGGCGTGGATACGCTGAAACGGGTTGTGAGGTCACTGGCACATGGATACTGACAGGATGCACCTTGCCCCCCCCCCCCCCCCCCCCCCGCTGCTGGCCACAGAGGAGGAACAGGTTGCTCGCTGGAGGTTATTAACCACTTGAGGACCGCAGTCTTTTCGCCCCTTAAAGAGGAACTCCAGTGAAAATAATGTAATAAAAAAAGTACTTCATTTTTACAATAATTATGTATAAATGATTTAGTCAGTGTTTGGCCATTGTAAAATCTTTCCTCTCCCTGATTTGCATTCTGACATGTATTACATGGTGACATTGTTACTGTGGGCAGGTTATTTAGCTGTTTCTAGCTGTTAGACAGCTGTAAACAGCCATTTCCTGTCTGTGAACATTGTTACATTGTGTAAGAGAGAACAGAGGCGCCAAAAGGATAAAAGGGGTTTTAAAGGAGCTTAAAAGCCAAAACTTGGTAATTAGAGGAGGCAGTGGTGGACTTACCCCCTCCAAGCAGACACAACACGACTGTACATTCAGTCTATTTATTAACAAACTCCAGATAAAACAAAGCAACGCGTTTCACGGGTCAGCGCCCGCTTCCTCAGGCAATAGAAAAAGGAGTTACAGCTGCAAATGACAGAGATCAGTGTAACTCCTTTTTCTATTGCCTGAGGAGGGGGTAAGTCCACCACTGCCTCCTCTAATTACCAAGTTTTGGCTTTTAAGCTCCTTTAAAACCCCTTTTATCCTTTTGGCGCCTCTGTTCTCTCTTATATAATATTGTATCCACCCTTGGTGGAGGGTTGCGACCCTTTCTACTATCTACAGAGAGCGACTTCTTATTCCTAAATGGGGTCAGGATAATCTCCCCACCTGCCTTTACAGTGGTTGCCTATTGGTGACCCATGTTTGTGAGTATAACAACTATTACTCTTTGTCATTACCCCCTTTGTCAATACATACTACACTATTGGGGCTCTTGGTGTTCCTCTGTTTATATTGTTACATTGTGGCAGTTTGCCCAGAGTACCGCGGTACTCAGAGCTTCTTGTGGGAGGGGTTTCAGCACAAAATCAGTCACACAGCACCCCCTGATGGTCTGTTTGTGAAAAGCATTCTATTTCTCATGTAAAAGGGGGTATCAGCTACTGATTGGGATCAAGTTCAATTCTTGGTTGGAGTTTCTCTTTAAGGACCAGAGCCTTTTTTCCATTCAGACCACTGCAGCTTTAATGGTTTATTGCTCAGTCATACAAGCTACCATCTAAATGAATTTTACCTCCTTTTCTTGTCACTAATACAGCTTTCTTTTGGTGCTATTTGATTGCTGCTGCGATTTTTAGTTTGTATTATATTCATCAAAAAAGACATGAATTTTGTCAAAAAAATGATTTTTTTAACTTCCTGTGATACAATTTTTCAAATAAAGTAAAATTTCTGTATACATTTTTGTCCACATTTATTGTGCTACATGTCTTTGATAAAAAAAAAAACATTCAGTTTATATCTATTGGTTTGGGTAAAAGTTATAGCGTTTACAAACTATGGTGCAAAAAGTGAATTTTCCTATTTTGAAGCATCTCTCTCATTTCTGAGCACCTGTCAGGTTTCATGAGGTGCTAGAATTCCAGGATAGTATAAATACCCCCCAAATGACTCCATTTTGGAAAGAAGACACCCCAAAGTATTCACTAAGAGGCATGGTGAGTTCATAGAAGATTTAATTTTTTGTCACAAGTTAGCGGAAAATGACACTTTGTGACAAAAAAATAAATTAAAAAAGTTTCCATTTCTAACTTGCGACAAAAAAAATCAAATCTGCCACGGACTCACCATGGCCCTCTCTGAATACCTTTAAGTGTCTAGTTTCCAAAATGGGGTCATTTGTGGGGTGTGTTTACTGTCCTCGCATTTTGGGGGGTGCTACATTGTAAGCACCCCTGTAAAGCCTAAAGGTGCTCACAGGACTTTGGGCCCCTTAGCGCACCTAGGCTGCAAAAAAAGTGTCACACATGTGGTATCGCCGTACTCAGGAGAAATAGTATAATGTGTTTTGGGGTGTATTTTTACACATACCCATGATGGGTGGGAGAAATATCTCTGTAAATGAGATTTTTTCTTATTTTTTTACACACAATTGTCCATTTACAGAGATATTTCTCCCACCCAGCATGGATATGTGTAAAAATACACCCCAAAACACATTATACTACTTCTTCTGAGTACAGCGATACCACATGTGTGACACTTTTTTGCAGCCTAGGTGCGCTAAGGGGCCCAACGTCCTATTCACAGGTCATTTTGAGGCATTTGTTTTCTAGACTCCTCCTCAACGTCCTATGAGTACCTTTTGAAATGATTTTCATTGTTTTTTTTTTCACAAAGTGTCATTTTCCACTAAGTTGTGACAAAAAATAAAATCTACTATGAACTTACCATACACCTAACGGAATACCTTGGGGTGTCTTCTTTCTAAAATGGGGTCACTTGTGGGGTTCCTATACTGCCCTGGCATTTTAGGGGCCCTAAACCGCTAGGAGTAGTCTAGAAACCAAATGCCTCAAAATGACCTGTGAAATTCTAAAGGTACTCATAGGACAATGGGCCTCTTAGCGCACCTAGGCTGCAAAAAAGTGTCACACATGTGGTATCGCCGTACTCAGGAGAAGTAGTATAATGTGTTTTGTGGTGTATTTTTACATATACCCATGCTGGGTGGGAGAAATATCTCTGTAAATGACAATTTTTTGATTTTTTTTTACACACAATAGTCAATTTACAGAGATATGTCTCCCATCCAGCATGGGTATGTGTAAAAACACACCCCAAAACACATTATACTACTTCTCCTGAGTACGGCGATACCACGTGTGACACTTTTTTGCAGCCTAGGTGCGCTAAGGGGCCCAACGTCCTATTCACAGGTCATTTTGAGGCATTTGTTTTCTAGACTACTCCTCACGGTTTAGGGCCCCTAAAATGCCAGGGCAGTATAGGAACCCCACAAGTGACCCCATTTTAGAAAGAAGACACCCCAAGGTATTCCGTTAGGTGTATGGTGAGTTCATAGAAGATTTTATTTTTTGTCACAAGTTAGTGGAAAATTACACTTTGTGAAAAAAAACAATAAAAATAAATTTCCGCTAACTTTTGACAAAAAATTAAATCTTCTATGAACTCGTCATACACCTAACGGAATACCTTGGGGTGTCTTCTTTCTAAAATGGGGTCACTTGTGGGGTTCCTATACTGCCCTGGAATTTTAGGGGCCCAAAACCGTGAGGAGTAGTCTGGAAACCTAATGCCTCAAAATGACTGTTCAGGGGTATAAGCATCTGCAAATTTTGATGACAGGTGGTCTATGAGGGGCCGAATTTTGTGGAACCGGTCATAAGCAGGGTGGCCTCTTAGATGACAGGTTGTATTGGCACGGAAGTGCCGGATGTTCTCAAATCGTGACCTGGACATGACAGCAGAGAACATGGGCATGTGATGTATTGGGTGCATAGACCAATAAGACCGCAATACATTATTTTTGACTACACCCATGTTAAGGAGAAGGCCCCAAAAAATTGTTACGTTCGGAAACTTGGAGTGGCTTCCACCGAAAAGGCTGGGCAAAGTAGCTTCTTGGATTGGCGGTTGCGTATTGTGTGGCATAACTGTTGGTCTCAGCCACAATTAAGTCGTACCAGCAGTGATCAGAAAAAAAAATTCTGTCACTGCGGTGGGGCGGGTGAAAGTTTGGCCGGGTGATCAGAAGCCCGCAGGGGGCATATTAGGGCCTGATCTGATGGGTAGCAGTGACAGGTAATGACAGGGGGTGACGGGGTGATTGATAGGTGATCAGTAGGTGATTACAGAGGAGAATATATGCAAGCAATGCACTGGCGAGTTGATCTGGGGGACTGGGGGGCTATCTGAGGGTGTGGGCGGGTGATTGGGTGCCCGCAAGGGGCAGATTAGGGTCTGATCTGATGGGTAGCAGTGACAGGGGGTGATGGGGTGATTGATAGGTGATCAGTAGGTGATTACAGGGGAGAATACAGTGGGTTGCAAAAGTATTCGACCCCCTTGAAGTTTTCCACATTTTGTCAGATTACTGCCACAAACATGAATCAATGTTATTGGAATTCCACATGAAAGACCAACACAAAGTGGTGTACACGTGAGAAGTGGAACGAAAATCATACACGATTCCAAACATTTTTTACAAATAAATAACTGCAAAGTGGTGTGTGCATAATTATTCGGCCCCCTTTGATCTGAGTGCAGTCAGCTGCCTATAGACATTGCCTGATGAGTGCTAATGACTAAATAGAGTGCACCTGTGTGTAATCTAATGTCAGTACAAATACAGTTGCTCTGTGAGGGCCTCAGAGGTTGTCTAAGAGAATATTGGGAGCAACAACACCGTGAAGTCCAAAGAACACACAAGACAGGTCAGGGATCAAGTTATTGAGAAATTTAAAGCAGGCTTAGGCTACAAAAAGATTTCCAAAGCCTTGAACATCCCACGGAGCACTGTTCAAGCGATCATTCAGAAATGGAAGGAGTATGGCACAACTGTAAACCTAGCAAGACAAGGCCATCCACCTAAACTCACAGGCTGAACAAGGAGAGCGCTGATCAGAAATGCAGTCAAGAGGTCCATGGTGACTCTGGACGAGCTGCAGAGATCTACAGCTCAGGTGGGAGACTCTGTCCATAGGACAACTATTAGTCATGCACTGTACAAAGTTGGCCTTTATGGAAGAGTGGCAAGAAGAAAGCCATTGTTAACAGAAAAGCATAAGAAGTCCCGTTTGCAGTTTGCCACAAGCCATGTGGGGGACACAGCAACCATGTGGAAGAAGGTGCTCTGGTCAGATGAGACCAAAATGGAACTTTTTGGCCAAAATGCAAAACGCTATGTGTGGCGGAAAACTAACACTGCACATCACTCTGAACACACCATCCCCACTGTCAAATATGGTGGTGGCAGCATCATGCTCGGGGGTGCATCTCTTCAGCAGGGGCAGGGAAGCTGGTCAGAGTTGATGGGAAGATGGATGGAGCCAAATACAGGGCAAATTTGGAAGAGAAACCTCTTGGAGACTGCAAAAGACTTGAGACTGGGGCGGAGGTTCACCTTCCAGCAGGACAATGACCCTAAACATAAAGCCAGGGCACAAATGGAATGGTTTAAAACAAAACATATCCATGTGTTAGAATGGCCCAGTTAAAGTCCAGATCTAAATCCAATTGAAAATCTCTGGCAAGATCTGAAAACTGCTGTTTACAAACGCTGTCCTTCTAATCTGACTGAGCTGGAGCTGTTTTGCAAAGAGGAATGGGCAAGGATTTCAGTCTCTAGATGTGCAAAGCTGGTAGAGACATACCCTAAAAGACTGGCAGCTGTAAATGCAGCAAAAGGTGGTTCTACAAAGTATTGACTCAGTTGACTCAGAGGGCCGAATAATTACGCACACCCCACTTTGCAGTTATTGATTTGTAAAAAATGTTTGGAATTATGTACGGTTTTCGTTCCACTTCTCCTGTGTACACCACTTTGTATTGGTCTTTCACGTGGAATTCCAATAAAATTGATGCATGTTTGTGGCAGTAATGTGACAAAATGTGGAAAACTTCAAGGGGGCCGAATACTTTTGCAACCCACTGTATATGCAAGCAATGCACTGGCGAGTTGATCAGAGGGGGTCTGGGGGGCTAATTGAGGGTGTGGGCGGGTGATTGGGTGCCCGCAAGGGGCAGATTAGTGTCTGATCTGATGGGTAGCAGTGACAGGCGGTGACGGGGTGATTGATGGGTGATCAGTGGGTGATTAGAGGGGAGAACAGATGTAAACAATGCACTTTCGGAGGTGATCTGAGGGTGGGTCTGCACGCAATCTGAGGGTGTGTGATCAGGTGCCCACAAAGGGCAGGTTAGGGTCTGATCTGATGGATAGCAGTGACAGATGGTGACAGGGGGTGATTGATGGGTGATTGACAGGTGATCAGTGGGTGATTATAGGGGAGAATAGATGTATACAGTACACGGGGGGGAAGGTCTGGGGAGGATCTGAGGGTGTGTGGGGGGGGGGGGTGTTCAGGAGCCCCCAGGGGGCAGTTTAGGACCTAATCTAAAAAATAGCATTGAGATAGTGAAAGGGAGTGATTAATGGGTGATTAGGGGGGTGATTGGGTGCAAACAGGGGTCTGAGGGGTGGGCAGGGGGGGTATGATGGGTGCAGTGGGCGATCAGGTGGGTGCATGTGTGACATCACACAGGTATCCACGTTACTCAGGCAACCATGTGGGGCACCGGTATGGAAGGAGGACGGTGCCCGGAGCCAGTGGCTAAAACGGACAGGTAGAGTATGCTGCACTGGACACCAGGGGGTTGGGCACATATGACAATTGGGGGCCAGCACTTACGTGTGAGAAGTAGTGAAAAAGTTATTGGTGAATGAATGGGAGGAGCGTTGACAGGGGAAAACACCTGCAGACTGAAGTGGTTAATTGACTGTAAACTTTATTCGCCTCCTTTAAATTGATATATTCCTTGTTCTCAAAGGATAGAAAGGACCAGTGTGGTTTGAATGTTAAAACAACACATTTTTCTTATGAAATCTTTATAGTATGCGTGACTAGGGGTGTGGCTGGGGTGTGGCTTAAGTGTCCCTCTTTCTTATCTCAAAAAGTTGGCAGGTGTGAGTGTGTGTGTTACAATAACCAAAGGTAAGGTGACAGTTTAGGATATTTAGAGAAGAGGAACATATCGTGCAAAGTTGAAGTAAGGTAACGAGTAGTAGATGGCAGGCATGTAGTCTTATAGGAGAGAAACACACACACAGCTCTGGGATGATGGCCAATTCAGCCAAGCGGTGTTGATAAGATAAGAAACATGCAGGCTTAATCCTGATCATCTCAGAAGAACATGAAGTTATACAGCTTTCAAACAGGTAAAGTTATTTAAACTTTAAAGTGAACCTTAAGTCAAAAATAAAAAATAAGTTTTACTCACCTGGGGCTTCCCTCAGGCCCCTGCAGCTGATCGGTGCCCACATAGAGTTGCTCTGATGCTCCTTGACCCACCGGCGGCTACTTCCGGTTTCGCCATCACCTGCCGTCAGGCTGGGAACGCGAGTGATTCTTCGTGTTCCCAGCCACAATAGCACCCCCTATACTGCTATTGCGGCAAGGAAGGCCGCAATAGCAGTATAGGGGGTGCTATTGTAGCTGGGAACACGAAGAATCACTCGCGTTCCCAGCCTGACGGCCGGTGACAGCGAAACCGGAAGTAGCCGCCGGCGGGTCCAGGTGCATCATAGCGACTCTACGTGGGCATCGATCAGCTGCAGGGGACTGAGGGAAGCCCCAGGTGAGTAAAACTCATTTTTTATTTTTGACTCAAGGTTCACTTTAATCCGTCAAGCAATACAAATAAAATTGAAGGGGTCATCTTGATAAGGGCTGTTCGCCATCCAAGTTTCGTGGGTTGATGGTAAAAGGGTCACTAAATTTTAATGAGTATTGAGTAATAGTTATGGTCATTTAAGGACAAGTTGTAGCTGAGCAGAGAGGGGTGTGTGATCCGCCCTTTACAAGGCGTCAGAGATGGATGAAGGTGTAACGAGGCCTAGGCAAGCAAAGACTTTGGCCCACCCTTGATGGCCACCTGGGTTTTTGGGTAAGATTTGGTGGGGGGCCTGGGCTAGCATAAGCTGGGCCCCTAGACTCTCTCCAGGCCCAAAGCTCCTGCCTATGTGTCATGTGGATGACCCGGCTCTGCAAGACGTGCACACTTCAAAGAGTAGAAAATAAAAAGTAACTGACTTATGTAATTGAATACAGGTTAGTAGTGATGTTCGTAATAAGCTAATTACGATTACGCAAAATTTAGTGTAAATTGTCATAATTACGCCTTTAGGTAATTACGATTTGTAAATTCACGTGATTTTGTAGACACATTTGTAATTTCGCGTAAATTCTCACGTAATTTCCGTGTAATTTTGTGCCAACTAGTGAATAGCAAAGCCCTCATATAGGCATACATTGACACTGAAATTGCTGCATAAGTTAAAGTGAACCTTAAGGCAAATTAAAAAAATGAGTTTTACTCACCTGGGGCTTCCCTCAGCCCCCTGCAGCTGTCCGGTGCCTTTGCCGTGTCTCTTTGATCCTCCTGGTCCCGGCGGCGACCACTTCCGGTTTCGCCGGCAGGACCCGACAGGCTGAGAACGCAAGTGATTCTTCACGTTCCCAGCCACAATAGCTCCCTCTATGTTGCTATAGTAGCATAGAGGGCTGCTATAGCAACATAGAGGGAGCTATTGTGGCTGGGAACGCGAAGAATCACTCGCGTTCTCAGCCTGTCGGGTCCTGACGGCGAAACCGGAAGTGGTCGCCGGCGAGTCCGGGAGGATCGGAGCGGGGCTGCGAGGGCACCGGACAGCTGCAGGGGGCTGAGGGAAGCCCCAGCTGAGTAGAACTCATTTTTTTTATTTGGCTTAAGTGCCTCTTTAATGTAAATACTAGGAACAAGTTAAAAAAAAGAACTTTTCAAAAAGACTGTTGTTTTTGAGAAAATCAATTTTAAAAATGCAAAGGAAAAATGGTTTTTAAACTCAGAAAAAATTGCAGTTAAAAAAAACATGATTCCTTTACATTTTTACAATCGATTTTCTCAAAAATTACAAGGACTTTTTGAAAAAAAAAATGTTTGTCTTGTTTTCTTTTTTTTTTTACTTGTTCCCAGTATTCCCCGTAACATACATAGCAATTTTGGTGATGATAACATGCAGTGGGGGCCTTGCTATTAACCGCCAAAGTCTGCACGAAATTACGTAATATTTCACAAAATTTTGGATGGATTATGTTCACGTGCAAAATTTGTTATGAATTTTCCTGAAATTTTGCATCGTGATTGCCAATTACAATGCGAAATTAGGACTATGCGAAATTTGTGATCATCACTACAGGTTAGCCCAGCAGGTACCTCATCCCATCAACCTACACAGATAATTCCTAGTAGGCACCTAAATGAGAGCCATCTTTTGTCCAATTTGCAGAGGTTGATGACAAAGGGAACATCTCATTTTAATAATTATTATTACTATTATTTAATATTTATATAGAGCCAACATCTTCTGCAGCGCTGTACAGAGTATATTGTCTTGTCACTTAACTGTCCCTCAGAGGGGCTCACAATCTAATCCCTACCATAGTCCTATGTCTATGTATGTATCATGTAGGGCATGTATTGTAGTCTAGGGCCAATTTTAGGGGGAAGTCAAGTAACTTATCTGTATGTTTTTGGGGTGTGGGAGGAAACCAGCATACACAGAGGAAACCCACACAGGCACAGGGAGAACATACAAACTCCATGTAGATAGTGGCTTGGCTGGAACTCGAACCAGGGGCCCAGCGCTGCAAGGCAAGAGCACTAACCACTACGCCACTGTGCTGCCCAGAAATATATTGATTATTCATTATTGCATTTTTAGCTCTATGTCATTTTAAGTCCTTCACAGAATGAGGTGCGGCAGGCACACACAAATATCAACACCAGGAATGCAGCTGGTCCTGATTGGATTGCAAGGCCATGTGCTCCAGGCCTGCGCTGGCAAACAAGAGGAAGATTTTACGCAAATATTCAACCTCTCCCTCTCCTTGGGTGTAGTCCCCTCGTGTCTGAAATCTGCAACCATTCTGCCAGTTCAAAAAAAAAAGGAAAACCCAAGACTAACCGGTCTTAATGATTACCGACTAGATGCTCTAATCCCTGTCATCGCCAAATGCTTTAAACGACTAGTAGCCGCGCACATCAAATCCTCCATTTCAGCAGAGCAACACAGGTTTGCCTACCGAACAAATAGATTGACTGAGGATGCCATCTGTGTAGCTCTCCACACTGCCCTCTCACACCTGGAAAAGCCCAACACCTATGTTAGGATGCTCTTCACTGACTACAGCTCAATATTTAAAGGGAACCTTAATTAGGAGGGATATGGATATTTCCTTTTAAAGAGGGCTTGGATGCTTTCCTTGCATTGAAGGGCATCCACGGCTATAATTATTAGATCATTCCTGGAAGAGTTGATCCAGGGATTTATCTGAATGCCATCTGGAGTCAGGGTGGAATTTTTCCCTTTTAAGGCTAATTGGCCTAGGCCTTGTAAGGTTTTTCACCTTCCCCTGGATCAACTGGGATATGTGCGGTTTCTGGATGGTGTTTTTTTATTTATTTATTTATTTATTTATTTTTCTGGTTGAACGCAATGGACAAATGTCTTTTTCCAACTAAACTAACTACTATAGGTAACTATGACAGGTGAACTGTGAAGATCTTCATGGGTCAGGTTCTTGAAACAAGTAGACATATGTGTATGTTCATGAAGTACCTGGATGGAGTGGGAGAGACAGCCACTGGTGCGGTTGGTCAGGCCTACGGTATTCAGAGCCTCCCGGGCAAAATCGTCAGCACTCTTTACCAGCAGGTTGGTCCTCAGATTTTTTGTCATGTTGGTGGAGACCATAAGTGGCATCACACACTGTGGAGACAGATACCAATGACAAATCCAGTTCACAGCATAAAAACCCTGAAGGGTGGAGTAGTGGCATTCCTTATTCTCATTTGGTGAGTGAATAACCATGGTGATCAGCTCCTCACCAATAGAGAGTCAGTAGGGTTGGCACAACGCACAATAAGTTGCAGTAAGATCTATTCTTTATTCTAACATCAGCAATAAAACCAACAATTGTTTTTGGGATATGCAAGGTCCTCCTTTGCAAGGTATACAGATACAGTTACTGTATGTATCTGAAACATTTGGTGAAGTTGTTGCCCTTGGTAACTAACCACCATTCGGCACCAGCAAACTGAGGACTGCATTTAGCACCTTGACATTCACACAGCCACCGCAGATATCGATGTGGACCATAGACATTCGCAAGCAGTTAAGGAAATGTATTGGCTTCAGTCAGAAATACAAGGTTTTCATCAGATCTTGGCGTTACATTGCAATCAAAAGTCAGCACTATTAAACTAACCTAGGTTCAGCCTTGGGAAACTTTCATACTGCGATGCTATGGCAGGACGCAAGTGACGTTTTCGCCACATCCCCGCCGCAGGTCCAGAACTACGTTACCACGCGGCTTCTGCATCGAGTTGCGGCGATCTGCATGGGCCTGGAAGTCATGTTAGTCTACGGCGTGGCGGGGTAATTTAAAAAAAATGACTTTTTTTTTTTACAATACGCTCCCGTGCACTTCAGTATACCCCGAAGCAGGAAGGCACTGCAAGCGCATGTCGCTTCTGCCGCACCGCAACTCTCCGCCAGAAACAGGCCTTTGGGGAATACCGTGTTACTATGCTGTATTCCCCATCTGGCACTGGCCAGGAAGTGACACGCGCTTGCGCTGGTTTATAATCTGAAACCGGCCTCACTCTATGCTTTTTAATTATCGCCATGGCTTGGCCGGTTGATTAGCAAGTTTAGTGTTAGGACTTCCGCTATTTCGTGTAATTTTTCCTTACACTTTTTTGCATAAGTGCCCCAAAGTGTCCTCTGTCCTACCACCACCCATTATGTTCCCACCTCCATCTGTCCTAGGAACCCCAGTATATGGTATCCTCCACACAGTGTACTTCCTTCAGTACCACTCCTACCTCGTTCAGCATACTATACTCCCAGCTACCCACCATCACTCTTTACAACTTCTATCACCTTTATTTCCTTTCCAATCCCCCTCCACCTCCCCTTCCTTCACACCCATACTCACAATCTACATTCCCATCAGTCTGTTCTCCTCACCTATGGAACCTCACTGCCTTGCTGTGTCCTGTGAGCACCGACATGCTAGCTGTTGTACAATTATCTCATACTTCTGAAGGAGCAACTCATTTCTTAGCTCTGTGATATCGTGAAGAGGCCACTAATGGAGGTTAGCAGGTGCAAATAGTAGGTCCCTGCTCACAAAAACTGAAAGGTTAAATTATAATACTTAATGCCTAATTCACAGGTGCAGAATGCATATGATGGGAATTTACCTGAACATCAATCCCGTTGCAAATGTAGTCAAGGTTCAGACTACGAGAGAAAAAGTCCATAAAGACCTGCAAGATACAGAAAGAGCAATATATGAAACAGTAATTGCCTACAGTCAGCCTCTTCCCAGCTTGCAGTAGCATTTTAATGGGGTTTTGACTTTTTTTCCTATTCTAGAATCAACAGTTTCTTTTATTCCGCCATGGTTTGGTAGATTTACTGGAATATATGTTTTTGCCATGTTACAAAATCAAATAGAACTTTGGTCTTCTTATTGATCTCACATTATCCTGAAGTATCCTCTAATACAATGAAGAACTCATAGTGATTCTATGCTGCCCAGGGTCAATGCAACAAAGCAGACCCAAACCGTATAATTTCCACCAACGTGCTTTACAGTTGGTATTAGATTCTTCTGGCAAAATTCTGTCTTGGAGTTTTGCCAAATACGTCTCCTGGTGCATTGGCTAAATAACTCAATCTTTGCTTCAAAGTGGGTATAGTCTACATGGGTGTATGTCTTTTTAATCATGCAGTCCAAGCATAAGTAGTGCAATGGTATCACAATAGCCCACGTTTAACAGGAATATCATGACTAACTCCAACAAGTGACTATAGACAGGACTGCTTTTTTTAAGGGGGAGTTTAACAATCACCACAGAATATCATGATAACATAATATTTATACAAAAAAGTTTTCACCTATATATTGTTCTATTTCTATGTGCTGTATATGTATATATCATCATGCTATTTATGTTTTTACTCATCAAGTTCTGTTTCGTTAAGGATTATAAACAATTAGGAGGATCAATATATTGTGATGACTTAGTGTTCTCGAAAACCCCCAGAGATTCTCAATCAGTTTTCCAAATCTAAGGTTGAGTACACACATCTAATTATGATTGGCCAATGATTGGCCAATTTTACCACTTCTAAGCACTATGAGAGGTGACATATACCAGTCCTGGGCAAACTACGGCCCGCGGGCCGGATTTAGATCGCAATCACTATGAAGGCGGCCCACCGATAGGGAGCCGCATTCACCTCCTCTTTCTCTCTCCTTCTCGCCATTCTTTAAAATATACGTACAGAGCACATACAAGAAGTAACATTACCCCATCAGTCATTTCATCTGCGATATCCATGGCAATGGCGGCATCATGTGACCAGCCATCATTAGGTACCAGCGCGTCACCATGAAGATTGCCACTGGAATAAGCGATTGGGTGAGTTACACCCAATCACTGCGTGGCCACACAGTCTACAGGGAGGGAGGGAGAAGGAGCGAGATGGAGCGGGCCGCACTCAAGAGGATATTGGCCCAATTGCAAAAAAGTTTTCCCACTTCTGACATATACCATTTCAAACTGTTCAAAACCCATTGGCCCTCATACTACATGGATGAAGTACAATTGGCCTATTCAAAAGTGGTGATGTGTTCATGTGACTGTCCACTTTTGACCTTCCACCCTAGTGTACAACAGGTATGGTCAAAACGGCAAACAAAAGCCTTATTGGCTTTTCATAAAGTCACCAGTAAATGAACATTATTGTTTAAAGTGGTGAATACCTCTTTGACAACTCTTCCATCATAACCACTAAAGTCGTGAAAAAATCTACCTCCCTAACCAATTTTTTGGGTGAAAGTGACAAAAAGTCACAATAAAGAGCACAAAAAATAGAGGATGGTAAGCAGCACATACAAGCAAAGTAACTTGATGTACGGTCAGAGAGGGTTCTATTGCCAGTCCTAGTGCCGCTGCTTGCCGGACTGCCCTTCAAGTGTATAGTGTCCCCTGCCCAGTGGCGTAGCAATAGGGGGTGCAGAGGTAGGGACCGCATCGGGGCCTTTGGGCCAGAGGGGGCCCCATGCGGCACTCCCTCAACCACAGCATTAGCTCTCTATTGGCCCTGAATAGTAGTAATCGTTAAACTGTTCCCCATCCCCTTCTTGCACCTCTGACACTGTGGTTGTCATTCATTGGTTTTGGTGAACCGTATCAATTGTTATGCATAGCATGCTTGGGGGGGGGGCAATGCAAAACTTGCACCAGGGCCCATAGCTCCATAGCTACGCCACTGCCCCTGCCAACCTCCCCGTGCCAGTGGTCAGTGTTAAAGGCTCACTTTTCCGCCAGCACTGCTCCTGGCCTCCTCATGTGTTCAGTGTCACAGTGAGGGCCTGTACCATGTGACACCGGCGTTCACTGTGACGCCGGGCACCCCTCTTTATGTCCAACTTCAACCACGGCTTACTAGGACTAAAGGTTAACTGGCGGGTAATGCAGCTGCATTGTATATCAATGTGTGATTGCATTACCTGATGGCAATACACAAAGGATGGGAGGTGCTTGAGGCACACCAGGGTGCCGCAGCACCCAGTTAGAGAACCCCTGGACCAATCAAATGCAAACGCAGCATCCATTTTCAGATGCATATAAGTGCATACATTTGCATCACCTCAGATATATTAGCATCTCATTGGCACTCGCTAATGGTCAGGAGTGTTTCTAGGTTTCTTATCGCCAACGCTGTGTGTGTGTGGAGGGGTAGAATTGGTTAGTGGGGGTCAGCTTTAGATTGGCTTGTTTAGAAGATAGTGTTCTGTCTAGATGGCTAGCCATACCTTGGTAGCGCAGTACAAGGAGACCTGCGGGTAAGGTCGGGTGCCGGCTTCCGATGCTATATTTATTATCAGGCCTTTCTTCCTGGGAAGAGAAAAAGGTACTCGAATTCAGGATGTTTTAAAATGTATCTATTGTATCTTTCCGTAAGTATATGCCACGTTAGTTTGGGAGTTCTTTGCACGCCACATACCATGACATAAGCATAAAGGCGGAATTTGAAAAAGCAGCCTCACCCAAACTCTCCCCCCCCCCCCCCCCCTTAACTTTTTCTACTAAGTTTTCTCCCAGAAGATCAGAAGATAATTTTTAATCTTTCTAAGATATATCATTTCAACAGTTAGCACTGGAAAAATAACTAAAAAGTAGGTTCACAAAGTAACATCTAAATTATTAGGAGTATTTTCTTGCATGCTGAGAGCTTTATTAGTAAGGTCTGAAAATATCTCCTTGGAGAAAACTCAGGAGAAAAGTTTATAGGATATGGGCCAATATGGAGAACAATTACCACTTCTGTAAGATGTTTATGATATAAGCTGCAAAGTGTGATTGTGGATTGGGAAATGACAACTGGGCTGGGCCACTGGGGGTCAAAATAGAAACTACCTTCTTGACCTGTCCATAGACCTTCCTAGCGGAAGCCCCAGGAGCATCCCCATAGCCCTCACAACCCCCATTCCATGCGGGAACTAAGGGGGCAGGGCAACGGCAGTAGAACCTCATACTTTACCTGCTTATGGTGGCAGGACAGGTCCTTACTCATCTATTCGGTGTAGCCGCGCACCATACAGAGACCGGAGCCGCACGGTGATAGGCTGCCCGGCAAGAAGCTGCTCCAAGGAGGAGTGAGGAGGACCTTTCCTCACACCAGAAGCAGGTACAGTGTAATGCTCTGCTGCTGCTCTGCCTAATTGGGTGGGGGGAAGGGGTGAAAGATAATTAAAGTGTACCTGAGGCTGGGAGGGAGAGGAAAATAATACATACCTGTGGCTTCCTCTAGCCCCCTCCAGGCTAATGGCTCCCTCGCCGCTGTCCTCCTCCGCTGCCTGGATCATCTGGAATCTGGCCCCCAAAAGTCCTCCAGTTGGGGCCAGTCAGAGCAGTCCAGCTACATGTGATCCCCTGTCACGCTCCCGTTCTTGGGAGTGTTCATGCGCCTGCGCATTAGTACTGCACAGGCGCATGCGTACTGATGGGGGCAACAGAACGCACCAGACCGTAGGACTTTCGGGGCCGGATTCCAGGTGATCTAGGCGGTGCAGGAGGACAGCGAGGGAGAGATCAGCCTGGAGGGTGATCGAGGAAGCCCCAGGTATGTATAATGTTTCTCTCCCTCCCCGTCTCAGCTACATTTTAAATACTGAGGGTGAAGTGAGTGGTGGCATAGAGGGTTTTGCTGGGGAAGGGGGATGTGACTGGAGGTTTGATGAGGGTGTGAAGGAGGAAGATCCTGCAACTGGTTCCTACACTTCTTTTAGAGGGGCTTCAAAGTCTCCAAACAATTAACTTATCTGCATGTTTTTGGGAAATGGGGAAAACTGGAGTGTCTGGAGCATACGTGTCAAACTCTGGTCTGCAGGCCAAATCTGGCCCACAGTGCCATCAAGTTTGGCCCGCAAGTGGTTTCCCCACTTTGCATTATATTTGGCATGTGAGCACTTGAACGCTATGCCTATATATCGCTAAGTTGGTGAACAGAGAAAGACCACTAGACACCAGGAAACTGTATAGGGAGGGAACTATATAGGGAAGGGAGGGAGGTCACTAGACACCAGGGAACTGTATAGGGAGGGAACTATATAGGGTAGGGAGGTCACTAGACACCAGTGAACTGTGTAGAGGAGGGGGGGGGAATCTAGACACCAAGGGACTGCATAGGAGAGAGAGGGGGGTCACTGTACACCAGGGAACTGTGTAGAGGGGGAACTAGACACCAGGGAACTGTATAGGCGAGGGAGGGGGCCACCAGACACCAGGGAAATGTATAGTCGAGGGAGGGGGGCACTAGACACAATGGAACAGTATAGGGGAGGGAGGGGGCAATTAGACACCTAAGCTGGCCCGCAACTTGGTCACAGTTTTTAAATTTGGCCCACTGTGTATTTGAGTTGGACACCCTTGTCCCAGAGAAAAGCCACACAACCCACAATGTAATGTTAGTCGGGGGCTTTACATCTCCTGCTCTACCTGTCCGGTTTGGTTCTATCACCAGGAAAATCAGTTCCTGCTCAGCTTATAACTGAGGTCTCTGGTTTACTCATTCATGGCATCATAACTCAGAAATCATTACCTCTCCTCCATTCTTGGGAGCACAATACGAATCATCTACAAACATTAAACAAATGAAAGGAATTATTGGAAAGATTTATTGAGCTATTGCAGGTTAGAGTCTGGTGCAGATGTAGTATAAACAAAATAAAAATGTATGGAATGCTTTGCGTTCTTACCTGGAACCTTTAATAGTGGTTCTGTAAACGTTTGCATAAAAAACAAGTGCCAGGAAATTTGGGCGCCCAATTTCGGCAAGTAGAATATCGGTAAATTTACTACAACTAAAACCTTACCGTATTCGAGAACGCTCCCTCTACCTATGCCTAACCTTAACCACCCCCTCGCCGATACGTAACCCTAAATCCCCCCCCCCCCATACCTAACCTTAACCAACCCCTTGCCGATGCCTATCCCTGAATTCAACCCCTCCCGCCCCTGATACCTAATCTTAACCGACACCCGTCACGCCTAACTGTAAAGACTACCCTCACACCTAGCCATAAAAACCAGGTCTGTGGAGTCGGTACAAAAATCATCCGACTCCTCAGTTTATGAAACCACGACTCCGACTCTAACTCTGACTCCAGGTACCCAAAATGGCTTCGACTCTGACTCCTCGACTCCGACTCCTTAATCTTATACTTACCATGACAATGGATTTGGTACAAAAATCATCGGACTCCCAACTCCGACTCCTCAGTTTATAAAGCCTCCGACTCCAGGTACCCAAAATTGCTTCGACGCCTCGACTCCTCGACTAACTGTAAAGACTACCCTCACACCTAGCCATAAAAACCAGGTCTGTGGAGTCGGTACAAAAATCATCCGACTCCTCAGTTTATGAAACCACGACTCCGACTCTAACTCTGACTCCAGGTACCCAAAATGGCTTCGACTCTGACTCCTCGACTCCGACTTCTTAATCTTATACTTACCATGACAATGGATTTGGTACAAAAATCATCTGACTCCCAACTCCGACTCCTCAGTTCATAAAGCCTCCGACTCCAGGTACCCAAAATTGCTTCGACGCCTCGACTCCGACTTCACAGCCCTGACAAAAACTAACCCACCCACCCCCCCCCCCACACACACACACACACACGCCTAACCTTAAAGTGAACCTCCAAACTAAAAATCTACTCAGCAGCATTGAAAGGGCTTGGTGTTTCTTTAACAGTTTCACAGCATCAGAACTTTGTTTTTCTTATTAAAGCATCATTTTTAGCTGCATTTTTATCTAAGCTCCACCCATCAAAGAAAAAAAGCCCGGGCTTTTTTTCCCTGATGCTGTGCAGAGCATGATGGGATTTCTTATGTTGTTATTCACGTTGCCAAGCAACTGGGAGAGGCGCTCAGGACACAGGACAGTTGAAACTGTGTCTCATGCTCCCTGTCACCTCCTTTCAACCAAAAAGATGGCTGCCATCATGAAATCAAACATTTGCCTGTTCTTTTAATACAGGGTGGGTAAGAGATTATATTACCTATCTATTTTAATTAACATAACTAATGTAACTTAATGACAGTAAATTTGTTTAGGCTGGAGTTCCTCTTTAAGACTCCCCCCATGCCTTAAAACCCTTCTACGGATGCCTAACCTTAACTGCCCCACCCCAATTCCACCGCAATAAGACTACAAATATTGGTCGCTGCATAGGCGCCCATAGAAAATATTGGTACAAGTATGAAATTTGCCCACCCGGGGCAGCCAATAATAGCACGCGCTGGTGCAAGTGCCTGCTAGTTGTAGCTGCATTTTTCATTGTGGGCGGCCCCAGGGGCCCGGCTCCCTTCTATTCTTTGGAGTGAGTGGCCTGTCCATTATTTGAGGAGCATTCTACACAATGTGATACAAGAAGTAAAAATAAAGGGTACAACATACCTGTAACATTGACTGCACATTGCAATTTAACATATCTTCAATCACCTGGGACAAAAAATAGTATCAGTGTTAGATTTCTTCAAAAAAACATTGTTGCCAAGGAAGTTTCACTCTCTATCTCTTCTTTAAAGGACCACGATCGCAAAAAAAAAAACCCCATAAAATTTAAAATGCATGTAAACATATACAAATAAGAAGTACTTTCTTCCAGAGTAAATCGAGCCATACCTCACTTTTCTCCTATGTTGCTGTCACTTACAGTAGGTAGTAGAAATCTGACAGAACCGACAGGTTTTGGGCTAGTACATCTCTTCATGGGGGATTCTCATGGTTTTTGTTTAGTTTCAAAATCACTTAGCAAATGGCAGTTGCTCTGTCCAACTGCCCAAAAAAGTGTGAGGCAGGCAGGGAGGCTGCCCAGCATCATTGAATCCTTTTCAGGGAATGTCTTGGTGAGAATCCCCCATAAAGACATGGACTAGTTCAAAACCTGTAAATTCTGTCCGATTTCTACTACCTACTGTAAGTGACAGGAACACGGGAGAAAAGTAATTTATGGCTCATCTTACTCTGGGAGAAACACACTTCTTATTTGTATAAGTTTGCATGTATTTTAAATTGTATGATTTTTTCGTGATAGTGGTCCTTTAAGCAAAGGTTTCCTTTTTTTTCTCTTTGCCTCTTAAGCCTGGTACACACTTTTAATTATGATTGGCCAACAACTGACCATATTTACCATCATCCTTTAGTATGAGAATAAAGAGATGCAGGATGATGTCGTTTTAATCAGTGATGCAATCATGCCTCCTCCAATTACCGGTGATATTGTAAATACATGTTAATATCAGCAATAGTTGAAATGGGGTCCCTAGGCAAAATAGCACTTTTTGCCCTCAGCTGATAGCTACCTGGCTTTTTTAGTAATATTTGGTGGGGCGTAGCGTCTACTGGTCCCCTAGACTTTCTCCAGGCCCTAGGTAACTGAATAGATTTGCCTTGTGGATGCTCTGGTTAACACATTCAGTATAGTGCCCATTACCAGTATGTGAATAGTTAACATTCTATTGGGAATTCACCTGTGTCTGTTATTAATTCCGCTGAGATCCGGGCGGAATTCTGATAGGCGGAGGGCGCGCTCCCAATACGCCCTCTGCAAAGGTAAACAATAGTCAGCTGACTCCAGTCAGCTGACAGAGCGGTGTCAGCTGATGCTACAGCTGACACCTAGGCAGGGGTGATGTAGTGAGTAGCCTTCAGCAGCTTCGGCGGAACTAGTCGGACGGACGCAGGAGCGCCCATGCAGCCGTTCCCAGGCCTCATTTATCCTATTATCTAGGTGAGCCTCGCCAATCTTTATTCCTTACTCGTGCTTCCACACCTTATTTCAACCAATCTTTTTCATCTCTTATTCCTATTCATGCTACTACACCCTGCATCTATCAGTCTCCTTCATTACACTGCTAATCTTTCACTGGATTTAATCTCTTCTCCATACAATTTTACAGTTTGGTATCACACACATTCGTCTATACTGTCTACTCACTACCTCTTAGCACTATGCACTTTATTTGTTGTTGAGCAATTGCTCCTATTTAATATGCACTATTATGCACTTTATGACTCATGTCATGTATTGGTTTTTGATTGATGGATCTCTAATTGCTAGCACTTTATTTTTATGTAGGATCAGTCAGGTATTTTTGTTGGTACAGCGTTGTGTCTTATATATTCATGTATATATAGGTGCGCTCCTCCCTACATATTGTGTGATTCAGTATTTAATTTAATTTATTCATTAATTGACTATATTAATACTGAACTGATCCTTATTTCACATGATGGTTTGAGAGGGGTGCACAATCTGAATATTAGTGTATTTTATTATTTTTGCTGTACACCGACTCTGCCCTTGAGCGGTTCCTTCTCCTCTGCCCACAGCAGTAGCCAGGTGTCCGTGAAGGAAGTATTTGAGCGTAAGAAGCAAATTTCTGCCAGTCACCCTCTTGCCCGGCGTCTGACAGCTGGCGTGGCGGAACTATTAGCTCGCCAGCTATTACCATACAAGCTGGTGGAGTCAGAGGCTTTCCATAAATTTGTGGCCATTGGGACACTGCAGTGGAAGATACCAGACCGAAATTATTTTTCACAAAAGGCCATACCCAAACTATACTGTGCAGTTGAGAGGCAGGTGGTGTCATCTCTTGCGAAGAGCATTGGGTCAAGGGTCCACCTGACCACGGATGCCTGGTCTGCCAAGCACGGGCAGGGCCGCTACATTACGTACACAGCCCATTGGGTCAACCTGGTGTCCGATGTCAGCAAGCAGGGAGTACGTGGCTGCGCAGCGGACCAACTTGTGACACCTCCACGGCTTGCAGGCAGGCCTCCTGCTACCTCCTCTCCGCCTTCTACATCCTCTTCGCTGTCGTCATCCTCCTCCTCCTCCTTGGCTGGTGCCGCGATCTCCTCTCCAGCTACACAGCCCCCGCACTCCAGGGCCTATGCTGCATGCCAGGTACGACGGTGTCACGCCATCTTAGACATGTCTTGCCTCAAAGCGGAGAGTCACACTGGAGCAGCTCTTCTGGCTGCTCTTAACAAACAGGTGGAGCAATGGCTGACCCCACACCAGCTGGAGATCGGCAACATGGTGTGTGACAACGGCAGCAATCTCATTTCCGCATTAAATTTGGAAAAGCTGACATATGTACCCTGCATGGCACATGTGCTGAATCTGGTCGTGCAAAGATTTGTGTCAAAGTACCCAGGCTTAGAGGACGTCCTGAAGCAGGCCAGGAAGTTGTGTGAGCATTTCAGGCGTCTTACACGGTCATGGCACGCTTTGCGGACATTCAGCGGAGAAACAACTTGCCGGTGAGACGCTTGATATGCGATAGCCCAACTCGCTGGAATTCCACCCTGCTCATGTTCTCTCGCCTGCTAGACCAGGAGAAAGCCGTCACCCGGTACCTGTACAATTACAGTAGAAGGACACAATCTGGGAAGATGGGGATGTTGTGGCCCAACAACTGGACACTGATGCGAAATGCATGCAGCATTATGCAGCCCTTTGAGGAGGTGACCAAACTGGTGAGTCGCGCTGAAGGCACCATCAGCAACTTGATCCCCTACGCTTACTTCCTGGAGCGTGCCGTGCGTAGAGTGGTGGATAAAGCTGTGGAGAAGCGTGATCGAGAACAGTTACTGCAGAAGGAGTCGTGGGAGCAATTTTTATCCGAACCAGATGTTTTCTCAACACCTGCGGCAGCACAGAGGGGGGAGGAGGAGGAAGAAGAGGAGTCGTGTGGGGAAGGAGAGGAGTCAAACTCGGATGATGATGAGGAGGAAGGTGTTTCTGTGGAGGAGGAAGAGGCGGCGGAAGAAGAACAACTGCAGCAGCCGTCACAGGGGGCTTCTGCTGCTCCACGTTCCCGTGGTATTGTTCGTGGCTGGGGGGAGGAAGAGGACTAGCGTGAAGTCACTCAGGAAGAGCAAGAGGAGATGGAGAGTACATCTGCATCCAGCTTTGTGCAGATGGCCTCTTTCATGTTGTCCAGCCTGTTGAGGGACCCACATATCAAAAAACTCAAGGGGAATGACCTGTACTGGGTGGCCACGCTACTAGACCCTCGGTACATGCACAAAGTGGCGGACCTGTTACCAACTCAACAGAAGGCGGAAAGGATGCAGCACTTGCAGAACAAGCTGTCGATGGTGCTTTACAATGCATTTAAGGGTGATGTGGCTGCACAACGCAATCAAGGTACCACTGGCAGTAACCCTCCTCCTCCCAAGTCCACGCAGGCAAAAACAGGACGCTCCAGCGATCTCAGGGTGATGTCGGACATGCGGACATTCTTTAGTCCAACGTCTCGCCATAGCCCTTCCGGATCCACTCTCCACCAACGCCTGGACCGGCAGGTAGCCGACTACCTGGCCTTGAGTGTGGATGTAGACACTGCGAGCAGCGATGATGAACCCTTGAACTACTGGTTGCGCAGGCTTGACCTGTGGCCAGAGCTGTCCCAATTTGCCATACAACTTCTCTCTTGCCCTGCCGCAAGCGTCCTGTCAGAAAGGACCTTCAGTGCAGCTGGAGGCATTGTCACTGAGAAGAGAAGTCGCCTAAGTCACGACAGTGTTCAGTACCTGACCTTTATCAAAATGAATGAGGCATGGATCCCGGAGGGCTACTGCACGACCGAAGACTAAGTCAGTCCCCACACACAGCATCTCTGCCTGCAGGCCGCTTGCCTTCTCCACCACCACCAACAGGATCCAGGACTCTAGGCGGATTCCATAATTTTTAAGGCCGCTGCAAGCAGCGGCCACTATACTAATTTTTCTGGTGCGTGTACATGCCTGCCTAATTTTTCTGGCTGCACTGTGGGCGGCTGCAAAAAAAAAAGCAAAAGGCATGCACATGTGCCCATCCCCCTTCGTGATCATTACCTTGCCGCGATGAAGGGGCTTGCGTATCACAATGAAGCAATGACCGCCGGCTATATGAGTGTCTCGGGTGGGGGTGGCACACCAAAGATAATAAGGTCGTTGCTTCATTGTGGTCAGACCAAATTTGATCAGCTGGACAGTCACTGTTGTTCTATCATTGAGCTACCACCGACCATATGGCCTGGAAAACCGCCACGGCCTGCACTCTGGCCATGTTGCGCACCAGTCCAGCACGGCCGTCACTGCGCAAACAGCTGTTTGCGGTGCGTTACAAAGCGAGTTTGGTGTGTCAGTGTGAAGCAGTACTCTAATTACACTCCCTGATTGATGTATACACATGCAAGATGTTTTAAAGCACTTTAGGCCTGCAATTTAGCATTCAATGTGATTTCTGCCCTTAAAACGCTGCTTTGCGTGAAATCCAGATTTTTCCCCGGGACTTTTGGTGTGTATCCCACTCTGCCATGCTCCCCTCCAGGTGTTTGACCCCTTGAAACATGTTTTCCATCACTTTTGTGGCCAGCATAAATATTTCTATTTTTCAAAGTTCGCCTCCCCATTGAAGTCTATTGCGCGAACCGAACCTTCCACGGAAGTTCGCGAATGGGGTTCGCGAACCGAAAATCGGAAGTTCGCGACATCACTAGTTAGAGTTAGGCACCACCAGGGGGGCTCTTAGGGTTAGGCACTGCCAGGGGGGTGGTTAGGTTTAGGCACCACCAGGGGGGTGGTTAAGTTTGGGCACCACCAGGGGGGTGGTTAAGTTTGGGCACCACCAGGGGGGTGGTTAGGGTTAGGCACCACCAGGGGGGGCTCTTAGGGTTAGGCACCGCAAGGGGGGTGGCTAGGGTTAGGCACCACCAGGGGGGTGGTCACCGCCGTCTACAGGGGGTTGGTTAGGGTTAGGCATCACCAGGGGATGGTTAGGGTTAGGCACCACCAGGGGGATGGTTAGGGTTAGGCACCACCAGGGGGGTGCTTAGGTTTGGGCACCACCAGGGGGTTGGTTAGGGCTTGGCATCACCAGGGGGTTGGTTAGAGTTAGGCATCACCAGGGGGTGGTTAGGGTTAGTCCCCACCAGGGGGGTGGTTAGGGTTAGGCACCACCAGGGGGGTGGTTAGGGTTAGGCACCACCAGGGGGGTGGTTAGGGTTAGGCACCACCAGGGGGGTAGTTAGGGTTAGGCACCACCAGGGGGGTGGTTAGGGTTAGGCACCACCAGGGGGGTGGTTAGGGTTAGGCACCACCAGGGGGGTGATTAGGGTTAGGCACCACCAGGGGAGTGGTTAGAGTTAGGCACCACCAGGGGGGATTAGGGTTAGGCACCACCAGGGGGGCTTAGGGTTAGGCACCTCCAGGGGGGTGGTTAGGGTTAGGCACCACCAGGGGGGTGGTTAGGATTAGGCACCACCAGGGGGGTGGTTAGGGTTAGGCACCACCAGGGGAGTGGTTAGAGTTAGGCACCACCAGGGGGGATTAGGGTTAGGCACCACCAGGGGGGCTTAGGGTTAGGCACCACCAGAGGGGTGGTTAGGGTTAGGCACCACCAGGGGGGTGGTTAGGATTAGGCACCACCAGGGGGGTGATTAGGGTTAGGCACCACCAGGGGAGTGGTTAGAGTTAGGCACCACCAGGGGGGATTAGGGTTAGGCACCACCAGGGGGGCTTAGGGTTAGGCACCTCCAGGGGGGTGGTTAGGGTTAGGCACCACCAGGGGGGTGGTTAGGATTAGGCACCACCAGGGGGGTGGTTAGGGTTAGGCACCACCAGGGGAGTGGTTAGAGTTAGGCACCACCAGGGGGGATTAGGGTTAGGCACCACCAGGGGGCCTTAGGGTTAGGCACCACCAGGGGGGTGGTTAGGGTTAGGCACCACCAGGGGGGTGTTAGGATTAGGCACCACCAGGGGGGTGATTAGGGTTAGGCACCACCAGGGGAGTGGTTAGAGTTAGGCACCACCAGGGGGGATTAGGGTTAGGCACCACCAGGGGGGCTTAGGGTTAGGCACCTCCAGGGGTCTAGGGGTTAGGGATAGGTACAGGGAGGGTTCTGTGTGAGAGTAGGGTTAGGTATAGTTACAGTACAATATTTGTAATATATACAATTTATTAAATTATGTTACAATGTATTAAATTATTTACACAAAGGAGGGGTTAGGGATAGGGAGAGATCTGTGTGAGCCTACAGTTAGGTATTGCAGTTAGATACCTGCAAAATCTACCATTGTATTACTATGCTTAATACAAGTGTAAATATTGTTTTTTGGTATAGACGCTATTTGATGTTTCATTTCCAATTTCGTTTTTGATATAGACGGTATTTTGCCATTTCATTTCTGTTTATTCAACTTATTTAGCACTAGATTTTCGTTTATAAGCTATAAGCGAAAAATATTGTTTTACATTACAACCTATCATTTTGGCGCCCTTTTTTCCACGCTCCCTTTTTTGATGCACACCCGCCAAACGCATACAGAACACTGACAGATGAGTGTCCCCCCAGCCTCAACTTATTTCACTCACTCTGTCCATCTCTGATGGAGTAGAACTGGCTCTGCAGACATCTCCAGCATCACTACAGTACACAGCACCAGGCCAGGGGAAGAGAGGTTGGGTGCTGTGCGCTGTACACAAGACCCTGCTGCACACTGTCTACAAAACTTTGTATGATTCTTTATCAGTGGCTGAACAGAAGCAGCTATTAGAAAAATTGTGCAGAGTGCATAAAGTTTTTCCTCTCAGTGCCCTTACTTGTCAGACTCTCAGGACAGGGAAAAGAAACTTCTCCCCCCACGGGGCCCCTGTGGCTTCTGGGCCCCCCTGCGGTTGCATCCCTTGCAGGGTCTATTGTTAAACCCTTGCTTATAAGGAAAGGTGTCAGAAGACCACTTAGGATTGGCTGGGACTGTCTTTGTCTGTATAGTTATACAGGGAGCCAACACCCTATATCACCAGCTTCATGATGGGACGGTTTTGCCGATAGCAAACTTTGCCCAGGTCACCAAACCTGAGATGCCTATTAGTGCATATAGGGGCCCCTCAGGACTATTTGTGAACCTATCTGATCGGGCTGAAATACATTTGGGCATTTGACCATCATTCTGAAGCTAAGTATTTAGTCATTAAATGTTATTTTGTGCAGCTAAGTGCTGTCTTTGTGTTATTTTTTTGTGCTCTAAAACCACGAACCTAATACAAATACAAAACAAGAAGACAAATAACATTTATATCATGCTTTTCTCCTGGTGGACTCAAAGCTCCAGAGCTGCAGCCACTAGGGCGCGCTCTATAGGAAGTTACAGTGTTAGGGAGACTTGCCCAAGGTCTCCTACTGAATAGGTGCTGGCTTACTGAACAGGCAGTGCCGAGATTCAAACCCTGGTCTCCTGTGTCAGAGGCAGAGCCCTTAACCATTACACTATCCAGCCACCACTCCACCACTATACCACTACACCACTACACCATCCAGCCAACACTACACCACTACACCATCCAGTCACCAGTGCCTTGGTGATAAATAGGCACTCCGTTTAACTATTTTCACAGGTTTTGTGAATTATCATTAGAGATGGCTCGAACCTCCGATTTTCGGTTCGTGCACCTCCGCAAAAAGTTTGGTTCGCACAAACTTTTCGAACTGCTATAGACTTTAATGGGGAGGCGAACTTTGAAAAATACAAACATTTATGCTGGCCACAAAAGTGATGGAAAAGATGTTTCAAGGGTTTTTTTGTATGGGGGAGTGGGATACATGCCAAAAGTCCCGGGGGAAAAATTTGGATTTGCCGCAAAGCAGAAATCACATTGAATGCTAAATTGTAAGCATAAAGTACTTTAAAACATCTTGCATGTGTATACATCAATCAGGGAGTGTAATTAGAGTACTGCTTCATACTGACACACCAAACTGTGTAACGCACCGCAAACAGCTGTTTGTGTAGCGACAGCCGTGCTGGATTGGTGCGCACCATGGCGAGATTGCTCTTCCTCAGTGATATTAGGTAATGTCTGACTGCCTTATCAACTTTCGATGGTCCTTTCTCTACCATTGTTAAAGCTTACATCTATTTTTTTAAATTACTTTTTCTTCTGGCTGTTCAGAATCTGTTATGGAGGGCAAGTCTGCCATTCATTCAACTGTGTGACTGATAGTATATAACAATGCGTGCTCTCACGTAGGTAGGTGCACTGAACAGGTGGGTATGCAGTGATTGGTATTACAAATGTGCAGCTGTCACACACACAGGTAGTCACTGAATGTGCTGGGCCTGGCAGTGGCACAGTAGGAATTACCAAGGGGCCAAGGGCCAGCTAAGACTGGCTGACAGGGCTGTATATATGTATATATATATATATATATATATATATATATATATATATATATATATATATATATATATATTTAACATAAGTGTCTGTGGGACACACACACACACACACACACACACAAAATAGATCACAAGAACAACATTAGCTCTCAAAAAAGCTTTTAAGGGTTACTTTTTCGCAGTATCAGCAAGGAGCAAGCTAACAAGCCTAACACAGGAGCCTAACTAAGCTTTCCCTATTTCTACAGCAGGTTCTCTCCCTTTTCTAATTACTGCAGCCACATGAGTGAGTGAAAAGGCTGACGCTGCCTACCTTTTAAAAGGGGGAGGGGCTCCAGGAGGGAGTGTAGCCTGATTGGCTACCCTGTGTCTGCTGACTGTGATGTAGAGGGTCCCTAATGATGTAGTATAGGGGGTGGGTCGAACTCGCATATAGTTCGCGGTTTACCGCGAACGCGGACCACTGAAGTTCGCGGTCGAATCGTTCGCCCATCTCTAATTATCATTACAGCAGATTTTGAATACTATGAGCAGACTTAATAGTGGAGGTAGTAAAATTGGTCAGTGAATGGCCACTCGGAAAACTCTGCATTTTTGCCGCTTATGCTTCTTTCACATCTAGAATGCGTGCAGGAGCCATTCTATGGCCTGTGGCGTGCCTTCGAGATGTTGTGGTGCAACGCAATCAGCGGCAGTAGCTATTCATTCACCCGACGGGAAAACGCCGGCTTCGGACGATTGTAAGCTCCTGGGCCCTTCGAACCGCAATACACCAAAACGGAGCATCGGATGTAAAAAGTAAAATAAAAACTCTATGGACTTTCATTTTACCTTGGTTAACGCAAAGTTTTGACTTAAAGTTGGGAAACGCAGAAAACGGGCTCTGGTGTGAAAGAGCCCTAATGGAAGTCTATGGGCTTCAGGAAAAAACGCATATAAAAAATGCATATGGGTTTTCAAACATGCATTTTTAAAAACGCATGTTTTGTTGCATGATATTCAAAAACGCATCAAAACCGCACATAATGAAAGTCAATGGAAACGCAATGGTATGCATTTTTAATGCGTTTTCCATGCGTTTTTATATGCGTTTTTGTAAAAAAAAAATGTATGATGTATTTCTGCTTTCTGTGGTCTTCCTAGTTATTTGCATAAAGTGCAATTGAAAAGCGCATATAAAACGCATTCTGCACCCCTCTCCAGAAACGCAGTAAAAATGCACAAAACAACGCACATGGCATAAAACTTTCACGTTATGTTATGTCTGCACCCAGCCTCAAAATAAATGAATAATACTTACCTTATCTAAATTCCTGGTGTCTAGAAAGCGCTGCTGCCGCTCCTGAGATGCCATTCCGACATTGTTAACTGAAAAGATGAGGAAAATCAATCAGCCCTTTCTCGATGGTCTGTCTATTAAACTGAACCCGAGGCGTTTTTTACTAGAGATAATAGAACACAGAGGCATGTTTTCTGCACATAGACAATTAGACATGCCTCTGTGTCCTTGTATTGCCGCAGCCAGCCCCAGTACTTCCTAGGTCGCGGCTTAGCTTCCGATTGGAGGAAGCTTACAGAGGCAGGAAGTGAGGGGAGGGAGGCGGGAGGCATGAAATGGAGGAGGCGGGGAGGAGCAGTGATTGACAAAATGTAAGATAAACAGCAGGCTAGCGACAAGCAGATTGTCGCTAGCCTGGCGCTATTTTCAGGGGGGATAGCAGAGCCGGGGGGGGGGGGGGGGAGAAGGGGGCTGGCAGTGACAATGCAGGACACAGAGGCATGACATTGTGCAGAGAACATGCCACTGTGGCCACACACGATACAATAAAAGGATCCAATATTAGTGCTATTTAATAAAAATTATCTGTTGTATAGAAAAATTGAAAGATTTTTTTTTTTTTTATTCATTTGAGAAATTTGATATGATTTCGTTTGTTTTTTCGGCATAAGTCGATCGTAAATGATGGATTTTTATGATCAAATTTTATGAATGGTGGGTAGATTGTCAATTCCTTGATGTACAAACCCAAGTAATTGTCTCAGTGTTTTCAATCATTTTGTTTAACAATTGTGGAAAAATGTAACACGTGTGTGTGATATGTGTAAATAGTGTAAATTATCATAATAATATATTGGTATATATTAATGATATTTTACTACAACTTAACCTAACCCTACTCTCACACAAAACCCTCCCCCTTCCTGACACCTAATCCTAAAACCCCCCTTGCTGACACCTACCCTAAACCCCCTTCTTGATGCCTAACTCTAAAACCCCCTTTCTGACACATAATCCTAAACTCCCCCTTCCTGATGCCTAACTCTAAACACCCTTCTTGATGCCTAACCCTAAACCCCCCCTTCCTGACACCTAACCTTAAATCCCCCCTTCCTTAAACCTAACCCTAACCCCCCTTCCTGATGCCTTACCCTAAAACCCCCTTCCTGATGCTTAACCCTAAAACCCCCTTCCTGATGCCTAACCCTAAACCCCCCTTCCTGACACCTAACCCTAAAACCCGCTTCTTGACACCTTACCTTAAACCCCCCTTCCTGACACCTAACCCTAAACACCCCTTCCTGACAAATAACACTAAAACCCCCCTTCCTGACACCTAACCCTAAATCCCCCTTCCTGACACCTAACCTTAACCCCCCCCCCTTCCTGACACCTAACCCTAACCCCCCTTCTTGATGCCTAACCCTAAAACCCCCTTCCTGATGCCTAACTCTAAACCCCCTTCTTGATGCCTAACCCTAAAACCCCCCTTCCTGACACCTAACCCTAAACTCTCCTTCCTGACACCTAACCCTAAACCCCCCTTTCTGACACCTAACCCTAAAACCCCCCTTCCTGACACCTAACCCTAAATCCCCCTTCCCGACACCTAACCTTACCCCCCCCCCCTTCCTGACACCTAACCCTAACCCCCCTTCTTGATGCCTAACCCTAAAACCCCCTTCCTGATGCCTAACCCTAAACCCCCCTTCCTGACACCTAACCCTAAAACCCCCTTCCTGACACCTAACCCTAAAACCCCGTTCTTGATGCCTAACCCTAAAACCCTCTTCCTGATGCCTAACCCTAAACCCCCCCTTCCTGACACCTAACCCTAAAACTCCCTCTTCCTGACGCCTAACCCTAAAATCCCCCTTCCTGACGCCTAACCCTATCCTATTAATGTTCAAAACTATTAATTTCAAAATTATAATTTTTAAAAATAAATAATTTGTAATTAAAGAAACATTAAACATGTCAAAAACAATAACATTCTAATTTTCAAAACAACAACAAATAATTGCAAAAATTATAACGTTGTATTTTTCAAATGATAATTATCGTGTGCCCAAATTTCTGCTTTGGGGCGCCTTATAGCCAATATTTGCATTAATTCCTATGGGGCACTTAAATCGTCCATTCCGAGAATTCTGCATAATAAAAAGCCTAGGCTAAACATCATTTGGGAGAGCAGAGCTACATACCAATATACAGCAATATATAGGTATAGGAATTGTTTTTGATGCTGGAAAAGTGCCGTAAAAGTGGGTATTGTGTATAATTTACTACTTTCTAGTCACTGCAGAGCGTTTTAAAGAGAACCCGAGGTGTGTTTAAAGAATGTTATCTGCATACAGAGGCTGGATCTGCCTATACAGCCCAGCCTCTGTTGCTATCCCAAACCCCACTAAGGTCCCCCTGCACTCTGCAATCCCTCATAAATCACAGCCGTGCTGTGAGGCTGTGTTTACATCTGTAGTGTCAGTCTCAGCTGCTCCCCCGCCTCCTGCATAGCTCCGGTCCCTGCCCCCGTCCCTTTCCTCCAATCAGCAGGGAGGGAAGGGATGCAGGCGGGGACTGGAGTTCTGCAAGAGGCGTGGAGAGCAGCAGACTGACACTATAGAGATAAACACAGCCAGCTCTGACAAGCTGTTTGTCAGCAGCACGGCTGTGATTTATGAGGGATTGCAGAGTGCAGGGGGACCTTAGGGGGGTTTGGGATAGCAACAGAGGCTGGGCTGTATAGGCAGATCCAGCCTCTGTATGCAGATAATATTCTTCAAACCCACCTCGGGTTCTCTTTAAATGCAAAACCATGCAAAAAAAAAGGATGTGAGTGCAGGAATGGCAGATTGTGGCTCGAGAAATGTGCTGGTGGTGGAAATTTAAAAAAAAAGAAACGGAGAAGGCTAGGTGTATACATCCCCAAACACGGCATCTAACATAATATTTAAAAGCCAAAGCTGATGAATAGAGGGAGCTTCTCCACGCAAGCCACAAGGGCTCATATGCAATTAACCTTTTCTCCAGAGTTTTCTCCCAGGAGATAATTTTTCATCTCTTTAAAATATTTTTTCAGCATTTTGCAATTAAAAAAGCTCCAAAAAGTAAGTGGAAAAAGTACAATTGAAATAATTTTCTAGATTGCTGATGGATTAAAATGCATTTAATTGAGGAGTGAAAATATCACCAAGGAGAAAACGCATGTGAGAAAATGAATTGCATATGGCCCAAGGGGTATAAGAATACTATAAAGCACAGTGTGCTAAGTATGCTTAGTGCCTACTAAGCAGCTGCCTGGTTTGCCTATGCCTAGAAACAGGACAGATGCATCCTATACTGTACCTAGAATTCCAATGTCCAGGTCTTTTAGGCCCTCCTCAATCTTGGGGTAGATTTCGGCTCCTCCTGTGAAATCTGCTTGGATGATCTTGACCTTGCGTCCACTTCGTTGCTCTGTGGAGATAAACGATTTTCTATAACATTAATTGTCAGGTATCCAACACATGGTTACGTTAACCTACACTGCCTGTCCAAAAACAAAAAGGTCACCACCTGGATTTAACAAAGCAATTGCCGCAGTTGGTCAAGTCTAGGCTCAGCGATGTAATGAGTGCAAGGAATGAGGTCAACTGACTACCTGAATATACTGACTGTCAACCAGGTTATTCCATCAGTGAATGTCTTCTTCCCAGGTGGCATGGATGGATCTCAAGAGGACAATGCCAAGGTTTCACCGGGCTCAATGCCTTCCATCCCACAACCAAACTGAAACCAAGCTACTCTCACACTCAGATTAAAGCGGACCTGACCTCAGAACTTCCTCCCTGTTCTAAAAGATAAGCAACAGCATAATAACCTTTCAGAAAAAAATGTCAGCAGATATACAAATGAGTTTGTAAAAGCTTCATTTGATACTTGTCTTTAATGGGCTAGAAAACAATCCGTACAAACACAGAAATCAGAATCCTTACCGATCTCCTCTGCAACTTTCTGAAGTTTTTCCAAAGTCCGACTGAGGATGACGACATTGAATCCCCTCTTGGCCAGCTGTGAAAGAGAGAGTACGTGATATGGTGTAAAGGGAGGATGGAAGTATAGATCATGTCAGGTACTCTTACCTCATGGGCGTAGGATTTTCCTATTCCGTCTGTTGCTCCCGTGACTACTAGAGAAGGAAAAGCAAGAAATATTTATTGTACAGAGCCAAAAATATCTACAGTATACAGAGGATGTACAGGATGCTGGGCAAAGATGTACCAGATGCTGGACGCAGATATACAGGGTGCAGGACATGGATATGCTAGATGCTGGCCATAGATGTACTAGATGCTGGACATGGATGTACTAGATGCTGGGCATAGATGTACTAGATGCTGGACATAGATGTACTACATGCTGGACATAGATGTACTAGATGCTGGACATAGATGTACTAGATGCTGGACATAGATGTACTAGATGTTCGACATAGATGTACTAGATGCTAAACCTAGATGTACTAGATGCTGGACATAGATGTACTAGATGCTGGGCATAGATGTACTAGATGCTGGACATAGATGTACTACATGCTGGACATAGATGTACTAGATGCTGGACATAGATGTACTAGATGCTGGACATAGATGTACTAGATGCTGGACATAGATGTACTAGATGTTGGACATAGATGTACTAGATGCTAAACCTAGATGTACTAGATGCTGGACATAGATGTACTAGATGCTGGGCATAGATGTACTAGATGCTGGACATAGATGTACTAGATGCTGGACATAGATGTACTAGATGCTGGACATAGATGTACTAGATGTTGGACATAGATGTACTAGATGCTAAACCTAGATGTACTAGATGCTGGGCATAGATGTACTAGATGCTGGACATAGATGTACTAGATGCTGGACATAGATGTACTAGATGCTGGACATAGATGTACTAGATGCTGGACATAGATGTACTAGATGCTGGGCATAGATGTACTAGATGTTGGACATAGATGTACTAGATGCTGGGCATAGATGTACTAGATGCTGGACATAGATGTACTAGATGCTGGGCATAGATGTACTAGATGCTGGACATAGATGTACTAGATGCTGGACATGGATGTACTACATGCTGGGCATAGATGTACTAGATGCTGGACATAGATGTACTAGATGCTGGACATGGATGTACTAGATGCTGGACATGGATGTACTAGATGCTGGACATGGATGTACTAGATGCTGGACATAGATGTACTAGATGCTGGACATAGATGTACTAGATGCTGGACATAGATGTACTACATGCTGGACATAGATGTACTAGATGTTGGACATAGATGTACTAGATGCTAGACATAGATGTACTAGATGTTGGACATGGATGTACTACATGCTGGGCATAGATGTACTAGATGCTGGACATAGATGTACAAGATGCTGGACATGGATGTACTAGATGCTGGACATGGATGTACTAGATGCTGGACATGGATGTACTAGATGCTGGACATGGATGTACTAGATGCTGGACATAGATGTACTAGATGCTGGACATAGATGTACTAGATGCTGGACATAGATGTACTAGATGCTGGACATGGATGTACTAGATGCTGGACATAGATGTACTAGATGCTGGACATAGATGTACTAGATGCTGGGCATAGATGTACTAGATGCTGGGCATAGATGTACTAGATGCTGGACATAGATGTACTAGATGCTGGACATAGATGTACTAGATGTTGGACATAGATGTACTAGATGCTAAACCTAGATGTACTAGATGCTGGACATAGATGTACTAGATGCTGGACATAGATGTACTACATGCTGGACATAGATGTACTAGATGCTAAACCTAGATGTACTAGATGCTGGGCATAGATGTACTAGATGCTGGACATAGATGTACTAGATGCTGGACATAGATGTACTAGATGCTGGACATAGATGTACTAGATGCTGGACATAGATGTACTAGATGCTGGGCATAGATGTACTAGATGTTGGACATAGATGTACTAGATGCTGGGCATAGATGTACTAGATGCTGGACATAGATGTACTAGATGCTGGGCATAGATGTACTAGATGCTGGACATAGATGTACTAGATGCTGGACATGGATGTACTACATGCTGGGCATAGATGTACTAGATGCTGGACATAGATGTACTAGATGCTGGACATGGATGTACTAGATGCTGGACATGGATGTACTAGATGCTGGACATGGATGTACTAGATGCTGGACATAGATGTACTAGATGCTGGACATAGATGTACTAGATGCTGGACATAGATGTACTAGATGCTAGACATAGATGTACTAGATGTTGGACATGGATGTACTACATGCTGGGCATAGATGTACTAGATGCTGGACATAGATGTACAAGATGCTGGACATGGATGTACTAGATGCTGGACATGGATGTACTAGATGCTGGACATGGATGTACTAGATGCTGGACATGGATGTACTAGATGCTGGACATAGATGTACTAGATGCTGGACATAGATGTACTAGATGCTGGACATAGATGTACTAGATGCTGGACATGGATGTACTAGATGCTGGACATAGATGTACTAGATGCTGGACATAGATGTACTAGATGCTGGGCATAGATGTACTAGATGCTGGGCATAGATGTACTAGATGCTGGACATAGATGTACTAGATGCTGGACATAGATGTACTAGATGCTGGACATAGATGTACTAGATGCTGGACATAGATGTACTAGATGCTGGGCATAGATGTACTAGATGCTGGACATAGATGTACTAGATGCTGGACATAGATGTACTAGATGCTGGACATAGATGTACTAGATGCTGGACATAGATGTACTAGATGCTGGACATAGATGTACTAGATGCTGGACATAAATGTACTAGATGCTGGACATAGATGTACTAGATGCTGGACATAGATGTACTAGATGCTGGACATAGATGTACTAGATGCTGGACATAGATGTACTAGATGTTGGACATAGATGTACTAGATGCTGGACATAGATGTACTAGATGCTGGGCATAGATGTACTAGATGCTAAACCTAGATGTACTAGATGCTGGACATAGATGTACTAGATGCTGGACATAGATGTACTAGATGTTGGACATAGATGTACTAGATGCTAAACCTAGATGTACTAGATGCTGGACATAGATGTACTAGATGCTAAACCTAGATGTACTAGATGCTGGACATAGATGTACTAGATGCTGGGCATAAATGTACTAGATGCTGGGTATAAATGTACTATCTATGTACTGTCTATCCGCAACTTGAAACCAGGCTGTCAGTGAACAACATCTTGGACCCTCTACAATCTGGCTTTAAGAAACACCACAGCTGTGAAACAGCCCTCATCCAAGTCTGCAACGATCTGCTCATGGCAAGGGACAGAGGGGAATGCTCCATCCTAATCCTGTTGGATCTCTCAGCGGCTTTTGATACAGTTGACCACGAAATCCTGCTTAACAGACTGCAGGAGTACTGTGGCATCAGTGGATCAGTCCTCCAGTGGTTCAGATCATTCCTGACTGAGAGAACACAGAGAGTATCCCTAGGACCTATAATGTCCAAACCTGCACCTCTACAATTCGGAGTGCCACAAGGATCAATCCTATCCCCTCTGCTGTTTGCAATCTACATGTTGCCACTCGGTACACTTATCCAACGTCATGGCCTGACGTACCACTGCTACGCCGATGACACACAGCTATACCTGTCCTTCAAACCTGGTGGAACAGACCCTACTCCAAAAATAAACTCTTGCTTAGCTGAGCTACAGGCATGGATGAATGATAACTGGTTGAAACTGGATGCTGACAAAACTGAGGTCCTTTTTGTCCAAAGCCAGCACTCGCCATCAAAACAGCTCTATCCTAAAGCAACACCAATCAGGATTGGGAATTCAGACATAAACAGCTCCAATCTTGTGCGCAGCCTTGGCGTACTAATCGATGGGGAATTGAGTTTCAGAAACCAAATTTCATCTGTAGTTAAATCTTCCTACTTTCATCTGAAGAACATTGCAAAGATTAAACATCTGATTCCCCCAGAGGATCTTCCAACCCTAGTTCACGCCTTCATCACATCACGGCTGGATTACTGCAATGCCCTTTATGCTGGCCTCCCCAAAAAGGACCTGCGTCGCCTGCAATTAGTGCAGAATGCTGCTGCCAGATTGCTAACAAACCAGCCTTGCCACTGTCACATTACACCGATCCTTCGCTCACTGCACTGGCTACCAGTAGAATGGAGAATACTCTTCAAGATTGGACTGCTGACATTCAAATCCCTGCACAATCTGGGCCCTGGATACATGAAGGACTTGCTGAAGCTGCACCACACCTCTCACAGCCTCAGATCAGCAAGTTCTATAAACTTGGTGACTCCCAGAGTGCACCTCAAAAAATCTGGAGACAGAGCCTTCTGTCATGCTGCCCCTACTCTTTGGAACTCTCTGCCACACCCAGTAAAGACCGCACCATCCCTTGAGCTATTCACCTGTTTAGCCTGGCATTTCCAGACTTATAAAATTCTTCCTCTGTACCACGATGGTCTGAGCCATGCTTATGCGCTTTGAGTCCTACGGGAGAAAAGTGCTTTATGAATGTTTTTTGTTGTTGTAGATGCTAAACCTAGATGTACTAGATGCTGGACATAGATATCCAGGGTGCAGGACCTAGATGTACTAGATGCTGGGCATAGATGTACTAGATGCTGGGCATAGATGTACTAGATGCTGGGCATAGATGTACAAGATGCTGGACATAGATGTACTAGATGCTGGGCATAGATGTACTAGATGCTGGGCATAGATGTACTAGATGCTGGGCATAGATGTACTAGATGTTCGACATAGATGTACTAGATGCTAAACCTAGATGTACTAGATGCTGGACATAGATGTACTAGATGCTGGACAAAGATGTACTAGATGCTGGGCATAGATGTACTAGATGCAGGACATAGATGTACTAGATGCTGGGCATATATGTACTAGATGCTGGGAATAGATGTACTAGATGCTGGACATAGATGTACTAGATGCTGGACATAGATGTACTACATGCTGGACATAGATGTACTAGATGCTGGACATAGATGTACTAGATGCTGGACATGGATGTACTAGATGCTGGGCATAGATGTACTAGATGCTGGGCATAGATGTACTAGATGCTGGGCATAGATGTACTAGATGCTGGGCATAGATGTACTAGATGCTGGACATAGATGTACTACATGCTGGACCTAGATGTACTAGATGCTGGGCATAGATGTACTAGATGCTGGACATAGATGTACTAGATGCTGGATATGGACGCACTAGATGCTGAACCTAGATGTACTAGATGCTGGACATAGATGTACTAGATGCTGGACATAGATGTACTAGATGCTGGACATAGATGTACTAGATGCTGGACATAGATGTACTAGATGCTGGACATAGATGTACTAGATGCTGGACATAGATGTACTAGATGCTGGACATAGATGTACTAGATGCTGGACATAAATGTACTAGATGCTGGACATAGATGTACTAGATGCTGGACATAGATGTACTAGATGCTGGACATAGATGTACTAGATGCTGGACATAGATGTACTAGATGTTGGACATAGATGTACTAGATGCTGGACATAGATGTACTAGATGCTGGGCATAGATGTACTAGATGCTAAACCTAGATGTACTAGATGCTGGACATAGATGTACTAGATGCTGGACATAGATGTACTAGATGTTGGACATAGATGTACTAGATGCTAAACCTAGATGTACTAGATGCTGGACATAGATGTACTAGATGCTAAACCTAGATGTACTAGATGCTGGACATAGATGTACTAGATGCTGGGCATAAATGTACTAGATGCTGGGTATAAATGTACTATCTATGTACTGTCTATCCGCAACTTGAAACCAGGCTGTCAGTGAACAACATCTTGGACCCTCTACAATCTGGCTTTAAGAAACACCACAGCTGTGAAACAGCCCTCATCCAAGTCTGCAACGATCTGCTCATGGCAAGGGACAGAGGGGAATGCTCCATCCTAATCCTGTTGGATCTCTCAGCGGCTTTTGATACAGTTGACCACGAAATCCTGCTTAACAGACTGCAGGAGTACTGTGGCATCAGTGGATCAGTCCTCCAGTGGTTCAGATCATTCCTGACTGAGAGAACACAGAGAGTATCCCTAGGACCTATAATGTCCAAACCTGCACCTCTACAATTCGGAGTGCCACAAGGATCAATCCTATCCCCTCTGCTGTTTGCAATCTACATGTTGCCACTCGGTACACTTATCCAACGTCATGGCCTGACGTACCACTGCTACGCCGATGACACACAGCTATACCTGTCCTTCAAACCTGGTGGAACAGACCCTACTCCAAAAATAAACTCTTGCTTAGCTGAGCTACAGGCATGGATGAATGATAACTGGTTGAAACTGGATGCTGACAAAACTGAGGTCCTTTTTGTCCAAAGCCAGCACTCGCCATCAAAACAGCTCTATCCTAAAGCAACACCAATCAGGATTGGGAATTCAGACATAAACAGCTCCAATCTTGTGCGCAGCCTTGGCGTACTAATCGATGGGGAATTGAGTTTCAGAAACCAAATTTCATCTGTAGTTAAATCTTCCTACTTTCATCTGAAGAACATTGCAAAGATTAAACATCTGATTCCCCCAGAGGATCTTCCAACCCTAGTTCACGCCTTCATCACATCACGGCTGGATTACTGCAATGCCCTTTATGCTGGCCTCCCCAAAAAGGACCTGCGTCGCCTGCAATTAGTGCAGAATGCTGCTGCCAGATTGCTAACAAACCAGCCTTGCCACTGTCACATTACACCGATCCTTCGCTCACTGCACTGGCTACCAGTAGAATGGAGAATACTCTTCAAGATTGGACTGCTGACATTCAAATCCCTGCACAATCTGGGCCCTGGATACATGAAGGACTTGCTGAAGCTGCACCACACCTCTCACAGCCTCAGATCAGCAAGTTCTATAAACTTGGTGACTCCCAGAGTGCACCTCAAAAAATCTGGAGACAGAGCCTTCTGTCATGCTGCCCCTACTCTTTGGAACTCTCTGCCACACCCAGTAAAGACCGCACCATCCCTTGAGCTATTCACCTGTTTAGCCTGGCATTTCCAGACTTATAAAATTCTTCCTCTGTACCACGATGGTCTGAGCCATGCTTATGCGCTTTGAGTCCTACGGGAGAAAAGTGCTTTATGAATGTTTTTTGTTGTTGTAGATGCTAAACCTAGATGTACTAGATGCTGGACATAGATATCCAGGGTGCAGGACCTAGATGTACTAGATGCTGGGCATAGATGTACTAGATGCTGGGCATAGATGTACTAGATGCTGGGCATAGATGTACAAGATGCTGGACATAGATGTACTAGATGCTGGGCATAGATGTACTAGATGCTGGGCATAGATGTACTAGATGCTGGGCATAGATGTACTAGATGTTCGACATAGATGTACTAGATGCTAAACCTAGATGTACTAGATGCTGGACATAGATGTACTAGATGCTGGACAAAGATGTACTAGATGCTGGGCATAGATGTACTAGATGCAGGACATAGATGTACTAGATGCTGGGCATATATGTACTAGATGCTGGGAATAGATGTACTAGATGCTGGACATAGATGTACTAGATGCTGGACATAGATGTACTACATGCTGGACATAGATGTACTAGATGCTGGACATAGATGTACTAGATGCTGGACATGGATGTACTAGATGCTGGGCATAGATGTACTAGATGCTGGGCATAGATGTACTAGATGCTGGGCATAGATGTACTAGATGCTGGGCATAGATGTACTAGATGCTGGACATAGATGTACTACATGCTGGACCTAGATGTACTAGATGCTGGGCATAGATGTACTAGATGCTGGACATAGATGTACTAGATGCTGGATATGGACGCACTAGATGCTGGACCTAGATGTACTAGATGCTGGATATGGACGCACTAGATGCTGGACATAGATGTACTAGATGCTGGACCTAGATGTACTAGATGCTGGACATAAATGTACTAGATGCTGGACATAGATGTACTAGATGCTGGACCTAGATGTACTACATGCTGGACATAGATGTACTAGATGCTGGACATAGATGTACTAGATGCGGGACATAGATGTACTAGATGCTGGGCATAGATGTACTAGATGCTGGACATAGATGTACTACATGCTGGACATAGATGTACTAGATGCTGGACATAGATGTACTAGATGCTGGGCATAGATGTACTAGATGCTGGACATGGATGTACTACATGCTGGACATAGATGTACTAGATGCTGGACATCGATGTACAAGATGCTGGACCTAGATGTACTAGATGCTGGACATAGATGTACTAGATGCTGGACATGGATGTACTACATGCTGGAAATAGATGTACTAGATGCTGGACATAGATGTACTAGATGCTGGACATAGATGTACTAGATGCTGGGCATAGATGTACTACATGTTGGGCATAGATGTACTAGATGCTGGACATAGATGTACTACATGCTGGACATAGATGTACTAGATGCTGGACATGGATGTACTAGATGCTGGACATAGATGTACTACATGCTGGACATAGATGTACTAGATGCTGGACATAGATGTACTAGATGCTGGACATAGTTGTACTAGATGCTGGGCATAGATGTACTAGATGCTGGACATAGATGTACTAGATGCTGGACATAGATGTACTAGATGCTGGACATAGATGTACTAGATGCTGGGCATAGATGTACTACATGCTGGACATAGATGTACTAGATGCTGGGCATAGATGTACTAGATGCTGGGCATAGATGTACTAGATGCTGGACATAGATGTACTAGATGCTGGAGATAGATGTACTAGATGCTGGACATAGATGTACTAGATGCTGGACATAGATGTACTAGATGCTGGGCATAGATGTACTAGATGCTGGACATAGATGTACTAGATGCTGGTCATAGATGTACTAGATGCTGGATATGGACGCACTAGATGCTGGACATAGATGTACTAGATGCTGGACCTAGATGTACTAGATGCTGGACATAGATGTACTAGATGCTGGACCTAGATGTACTAGATGCTGGACATAAATGTACTAGATGCTGGACATAGATGTACTAGATGCTGGACCTAGATGTACTACATGCTGGACATAGATGTACTAGATGCTGGACATAGATGTACTAGATGCGGGACATAGATGTACTAGATGCTGGGCATAGATGTACTAGATGCTGGGCATAGATGTACTAGATGCTGGACATAGATGTACTAGATGCTGGACATGGATGTACTAGATGCTGGACATGAATGTACTAGATGCTGGACATAGATGTACTAGATGCTGGACATGGATGTACTAGATGCTGGGCATAGATGTACTAGATGCTGGACATGGATGTACTAGATGCTGGACATGGATGTACTACATGCTGGACATAGATGTACTACATGCTGGACATAGATGTACTAGATGCTGGACATAGATGTACTAGATGTTGGACATAGATGTACTAGATGCTGGATATGGACGCACTAGATGCTGGACATAGATGTACTAGATGCTGGATATGGACGCACTAGATGCTGGACATAGATGTACTAGATGCTGGACCTAGATGTACTAGATGCTGGACATAGATGTACTAGATGCTGGACCTAGATGCACTAGATGCTGGACATAAATGTACTAGATGCTGGACATAGATGTACTAGATGCTGGACATAGATGTACTAGATGCGGGACATAGATGTACTAGATGCTGGGCATAGATGTACTACATGCTGGACATAGATGTACTAGATGCTGGACATAGATGTACTAGATGCTGGACATAGATGTACTACATGCTGGACATGGATGTACTACATGCTGGACATAGATGTACTAGATGCTGGACATAGATGTACTAGATGCTGGACATAGATGTACTAGATGCTGGACATAGATGTACTAGATGTTGGACATAGATGTACTAGATGCTGGATATGGACGCACTAGATGCTGGACATAGATGTACTAGATGCTGGATATGGACGCACTAGATGCTGGACATAGATGTACTAGATGCTGGACCTAGATGTACTAGATGCTGGACATAGATGTACTAGATGCTGGACCTAGATGCACTAGATGCTGGACATAAATGTACTAGATGCTGGACATAGATGTACTAGATGCTGGACATAGATGTACTAGATGCGGGACATAGATGTACTAGATGCGGGACATAGATGTACTAGATGCTGGACATAGATGTACTAGATGCTGGACATAGATGTACTAGATGCTGGGCATAGATGTACTAGATGCTGGGCATAGATGTACTACATGCTGGACATAGATGTACTAGATGCTGGACATAGATGTACTAGATGCTGGACATAGATGTACTAGATGCTGGGCATAGATGTACTAGATGCTGGGCATAGATGTACTACATGCTGGACCTAGATGTACTAGATGCTGGACCTAGATGTACTAGATGCTGGACATAAATGTACTAGATGCTGGACATAGATGTACTAGATGCTGGACATAGATGTACTAGATGCGGGACATAGATGTACTAGATGCTGGACATAGATGTACTAGATGCTGGACATAGATGTACTAGATGCTGGGCATAGATGTACTAGATGCTGGGCATAGATGTACTACATGCTGGACATAGATGTACTAGATGCTGGACATAGATGTACTAGATGCTGGACATGGATGTACTACATGCTGGACATGGATGTACTACATGCTGGACATAGATGTACTAGATGCTGGACATGGATGTACTACATGCTGGACATAGATGTACTAGATGCTGGACATAGATGTACTAGATGTTGGACATGGATGTACTAGATGCTGGACATGAATGTACTAGATGCTGGACATAGATGTACTAGATGCTGGACATGGATGTACTAGATGCTGGACATAGATGTACTAGATGCTGGACATAAATGTACTAGATGCTGGACATGGATGTACTAGATGCTGGGCATAGATGTACTAAATGCTGGGCATAGATGTACTACATGCTGGAGATAGATGTACTAGATGCTGGACATGGATGTACTACATGCTAGACATAGATGTACTAGATGCTGGACATAGATGTAGTAGATGCTGGACATAAATGTACTAGATGCTGGACATGGATGTACTAGATGCTGGGCATAGATGTACTAAATGCTGGGCATAGATGTACTACATGCTGGAGATAGATGTACTAGATGCTGGACATGGATGTACTACATGCTGGACATAGATGTACTAGATGCTGGACATAGATGTACTAGATGCTGGGCATAGATGTACTAGATGCTGGGCATAGATGTACTAGATGCTGGACATAGATGTACTAGATGCTGGACATAGATGTACTAGATGCTGGACATAGATGTACTAGATGCTGGGCATAGATGTACTAGATGCTGGACATAGATGTACTAGATGCTGGACATAGATGTTCTACATGCTGGACATAGATGTACTAGATGCTGGGCATAGATGTACTAGATGCTGGACATAGATGTACTACATGCTGGACACAAATGTACTAGATGCTGGACATAAATGTACTAGATGCTGGACATAGATGTACTAGATGCTGGACCTCGATGTACTACATGCTGGACATAGATGTACTAGATGCTGGACATAGATGTACTACATGCTGGACATAGATGTACTACATGCTGGACATAGATGTACTAAATGCTGGACCTAGATGTACTAGATGCTGGACATAGATGTACTAGATGCTGGACATAGATGTACTAGATGCTGGACATAGATGTACACATGCTGGACATGGATGTACTAGATGCTGGACATAGATGTACTAGATGCTGGACATAGATGTACTAGATGCTGGGCATAGATGTACTAGATGCTGGACATAAATGTACTAGATGCTGGACATAGATGTACTAGATGCTGGACATAGATGTACTAGATGCTGGGCATAGATGTACTAGATGCTGGGCATAGATGTACTAGATCAGGCATGGGCAAACTTGGCCCTCCAGCTGTTAAGGAACTACAAGACCCACAATGCATTGCAGGAGTCTTACAGCCACAGTCATGACTCATAAAGGCAAATGCATTGTGGGATCTGTAGTTTCTTAACAGCTGGATGGCCAAGTTTGCCCATGCCTGTACTAGATGCTGGGCATAGATGTACTAGATGCTGGACATAGATGTACTAGATGCTGGGCATAGATGTACTAGATGCTGGGCATAAATGTACTATATTCTGGACATAGATGTACTAGATGCTAGACATAGATGTACTAGATGCTGGACATAGATGTACTAGATGCTGGGCATAAATGTACTAGATGTTCGACATAGATGTACTAGATGCTGGACATAGATGTACTACATGCTGGACATAGATGTACTACATGCTGGACATAGATGTACTAGATGCTGGGCATAGATGTACTAGATGCTGGGCATAGATGTACTAGATGCTGGACATAGATGTACTACATGCTGGACATAGATGTACTAGATGCTGGACATAGATGTACTACATGCTGGACCTAGATGTACTAGATGCTGGACATAAATGTACTAGATGCTGGACATAGATGTACTACATGCTGGACATAGATGTACTAGATGCTGGGCATAAATGTACTATATTCTGGACATAGGCGTACTAAATGCTGGACACAGTGGCATCACTAGGGAGGTGCGGTAGGTGTGGACTGCACCAAATGTCACCAGCAGAGGGGGTGACACCAAGCTCCAGGTTATGGGGGAGTGGAGCAGGCTATGTGAATACTGACCAGGCTAGTGCCTGATGTACTTCTCCCTCCTGCTCTTCTCCCCACTGGCGACTCCGTGCTGAGCTGATTTCAGAGGTCACCAGGGTCACATGGTGATCACCTTAACATGCCTCTATAACAAGCAACATTACTTCCTGGTGAGGTTGGAGGTTCATTAGGTAAATGAGGGGGTGACAACATGAGTTTCTACACCGGGTGACACCAACCCCAGTGATGCCTCTGGCTGGACATAGAGTAGGTAAATAGGATCCAGAGGCTTCCCTCTTCTGAGGTAAGTATCTGCTTTTTGCTGTAACAAAACTCCCATGTTTGCTTTAACCATTTCTGCTGCCCGGACATGAAGCTCACGTCTGGGCGGCTGCTCTGCTGCGGTGCCGCGCTCCTGCGCGTGCCCCCGTGGTGTCCCCCGGTAGCCCTAGGATCAGTGGGAACAAGAAGTAAAAATTTTTTTTCAAAAAGACCTTATAGTATTTGAGAAAATTGATTCCAAATCCTCAAAGAGAAACATTATCTATTTAAATCGCGTAATGACATTTTTGCGGAAACAATTCCCGCCGACTTTAGCAGTTAATAGCAAAGTCCCCTTAAATCCTAGCAACACCAAGTTTGCAGGATATGTTAAAAAAGATACTGGGAAACAATATTTTAAAAAAAATTGAAACATTTTATTTATTTATTTTTAAGTTAAAATTTTTGGGTTATGTTCTGAGTGTGGGAAATTTTTTGAAAAAAATGACATGGGATCCCCCCTCCCGAGCCTCTGTAACCCCTTGTCTCCCATGCAGGCTGGGATAGCCAGAATGCGGAGCCCCGGCCGACTGGGGCTTCGCACCCTGAGCTATACCAGCCCACATGGTCCATGGTATGGGGGGGCTCCGGGGGGGAGGGACGGCCAAGCCTTCCCCTCCCCCCCGGAGCCCTTGTCTAATCCATGGACAAGGGGCTCTTCCCCACCTCCGGTGCCCCAGGAAGAGGTGGGGGCGACGACTCCTTGGGGGGGTTCATGGTGGCATCTGGGAGTCCCCTTTAAAAAGGGGACCCCCAGATGCCCACCCCCCTCCCAGGAGAAATTAGTATAGGGGTACAAAGTACCCCTTACCCATTTCCACAAAGGGTTAAATGAAATAAAAACGCAACCACGAGAAAAGTCCTTTAATGTTCTTAATTAACCACAAATACTTACCTGTACCTTTAAGAAAAAAATCCCACGTCAATTAGGTCCCACGACAGTATCCTCCATCTTGCGATCTTCTGGCGTCGGGGCGGTGGAGATCTTCAATCAAGATGTATCAGAAGGTCGCAAGATGGAGGATACTGTCGTGGGACCTAATTGGCGTGGGATTTTTTTCTTAAAGGTACAGGTAAGTATTTGTGGTTAATTTAGAACATTAAAGGACTTTTCTCGTGGTTGCGTTTTTATTTCATTTAAAGAGACACTGAAGCGAGAAAAAAAATATGATATAATGAATTGGTTGTGTACTATGAATAATTACTAGAAGATTAGCAGCAAAGAAAATATTCTCATATTTTTATTTTCAGGTATATAGTGTGTTTTCTAACATTGCATCATTCTCTAATATGTGCAGATTACACAACACTCAGCATTCAAAATGATTATTTCAGAGCAGTCTGTGAACTAATGACCTCTCCTCTGGCAGATAAAAAGAAAACTGTTCACTTACAGCTGAGATAATAAAAGTCAGAAGACAGCCCTCTCCACGACTTTGAAAGTCGTAGAGATTAATGGCTTTTTTGCATAGAGATAACAACTGGAGTTTCTTAACTCTTCCTGTACTGGAAACAATTACACTGATGTATCTGATCTGAGGGCTGGTGCACACCAAAAACCGCAAGCAGATCCGCAAAACGCTAGCGTTTTTTGAACCGCTTATTGTCATTTTGATAGCGCGGTTTTGGGGCGTTTTGGGGGCGTTTTGCGTTTTTTGCGTGCGTTTTTGCAAGCGTTTTTGGAAGCGTTTTGCGTTTTTCAGGAAAAGAGGTTTAAAGACCTTAAACAAAGGGTTAAAGTGCGATATATTGATGACACATGTGAAGCACATTGAGCAATTGAAGTAAAAAACCCAATATAAAAAGGGTGGGGTCCTTAACAACATTGTGGGTTAGTTCAGGAGAGGTGACACTGTGGTTTGTAGAGAAGAGTGACTTGTTTTGGAAAATGTTTCCTGATGTGCTGTTATTGCTCTGTGTAGCAGCATATATGAGACGTAGGCCAAGGACAAGGAGATACTGGGTGCATCCCATGCTACAAGAGCGGCGCCGGAAGGGTCAATTTAGGACCCTATATAGAGATTTGAGGCACCATCCAGAAAAGTTTTTTGGCTACACCCGCATGTCTGTGTCCAGGTAAGAATACTTGTCACTTATTTTTATAATGGGGCTAAGTATTTTGGGGAGGAATGAAATTGGAAGCACTTTTTGGCCCTTAGTTAACTGTGTTTGACTGTAAACAGAAAAACAACACAATAATCAATCCGGTGTATACATAAGCTAACCAAATAACTGTGATACTTGATCCTGGTGTGTTATGTATTCAATGCCTAAGGCCTCCATCTAATTTTTCTATAGGAGTAACTACTATATTATATATCCATAGTTTACCCAAAACATTTGTAGTATATTATGACCTTACATACTCCTGGTGCATACTTCATTAAGTATATGGCAACAATAAGCATATGGGACACAGTAATGAAGCAATGTTTGAACAAAATCTTTCGTTTTAATGTTTTGTTCTTCTGTGCAAAGAATATTTTGGACATGTGTTGTCCATACTTTGCTTTCAGCAGCAAAAGTAATATGTCACAAATGAAAAATGTTTCTGCAACAAACAACAGTAGATCTAAAGATAAGCATGCTCTTTTTTTCTAGTTTTGATGGCCTTTTAGCCAAACTGAAGGATGCCCTTCGCCGACAAGACACTAACTTTCGCCTAGCAATCACACCAACTGAGCGACTCCTCATAACATTGAGGTAATGTAAACTAAGATCCAAATCTGAGCATTGAACAATAAAATAAAATGTAAAACTACAAAAAACTAGTCATGTTGTGATAGCAAATCACACATACTACCAGGGCCCTGATTGTAAGCATGTGTACCTGATTCAGCATTTGTATGAGGCTGGCTGTGCGATGTTAAATCAGTGTACACTGTAGAGTCACTGTGCATAGATGATGTTTGAAATCGCATACCTTGATCAGGGCGCTGAGGTGGAGGCATAGAGTAATGAGGCTGTTGACCATATGGCATGTTATGCATATGCATTGGTGGGTAGTGGGGTGGGTCATAAATGCGTTGCATATGGTAAGAGAGTTGTGGGTGTGCATTATATTGTTGGCTGGAAGCAGGCAGGTGTGGTTGCTGCAAGTAGTTGTGCACATTGTCATCTGCACGGGTCTCAGGTAGTAAGAATCTCCCCAGGGTCTCAGAGATGGCATGTCTGGCTGCCCATTGCTTATCAGGAGGCACTTTTTGTAATAGTGGCACCAAACTTAAAAGATACTGTGTGCATGGCTCTTTAAGTTGTTTCATTTCATCCTCTCGCTTCTCCATATGATCAACAGCCTTTTCTATTGAACTAATCAGCTTCTGGTCGTATTCAGCCCTGCTCATACCTCTTCCTATTCTCCTGCCTTGTGTAGCTACCCTCACACCTCTACTAGACCTGACAGTTGTGCGTGTCCGACTACTCGCTGGGCTGTGTGGTGTGTGATCTGGGGTAGTAGAGTCACTGTCTTCCACTGTAGCAGTGTCAACATCCTGTGTAGTGTCTTCTTCAACTTCAACATCACTGGTGGTGGTAGGTGGCACCTCTACATCGTCCTCCTCAGGATCTGGTGGTAGGCTATCTTCAGTCCTTTGGAAAGGGGAAAGCACAACTTTAGTTCATGGAATAGTGACCATGGATGTCACAGCAAATATATGGGCACAATGCGATGCATCTTTCATTGCAAAACAATAGCAGTAGCCTGTCTATTTTTCCCATTATTTGTGTACATAGCTTTTAGGCACAGCCCCTGAGCAAGCATAGAGCAAAACTGGCCTGAGTAAACTAGCACTGATTTTGGTAGATGTGTGTTACAGATGTGTGATGCAGACACTACTGCAGCCAAACATATAACCAGCACTGTCAGGCAACTGTTATGTTGGGTAACGAACAGTCCACATTCCTGTCATGTAATCATTTTAAACTGGACCTATGCCATCCTTACATTAAGCTACGTCCCCCAATATATTTGGTAGAGTGATGGCAGATTATTCGTTCCACACTACTGAATTGCATTGTGGGCCTACTCCTTCCTTCACTGTTCTATTGGCGAAGTTGACAAACATTGCAATAGGTTAACATTTACGCCATACTTACTCAGCCGGTTCATGATGTTTTCTTAGAAATTCTAATATGCCACAATATTTATATTTTGTTCGCTGCGAACTTCCAGACCCACTTTTGGATTCATGGTATTGCTTTTCAATCTCCTTTTTGTAACTGTCTCTGACCGACTTCCATCTTGTCCGCAGGAGGGCAACTAGGAATAAAAATAAACATACATGTTATTTCTTTTCTTTTGCAGATTTCTGGCAACAGGGCATTCATATGCAGCACTTCACTACCAATTCCTCATGGGAAGAAGTACAATCCGATACTTAGTTTTGGACACCTGCACATTGATCTGGAAAGTACTTCAACCGGAATTTATGCCAACTCCTGACGTACCTATGTGGGAGGCTAACATGCAGCTTTTTTGGGAGAAACATGATTTCCCTAACTGCCTTGGAGCAGTGGATGGGAAACATGTCAGACTGGTTATGCCTGCATTCACTGGCAGTCTCTATTACAATTATAAAAAATTCTTTTCACTAGTGCTCATGGCTGTTGTGGATCCTAATTTGAAATTTATCTATGTGGATGTTGGGGCTTACGGAAGTTCCTATGATTCCTCAGTCTTCCAGCACAGTCGATTTGGCGTGAAGCTTCGCACAGGCCAGATGACTTTACCACCACCACGCCCCTGGCCTGACACTGTAGAACCACCTTACCCCTGTGTGTTTGTGGCTGATGAGGCCTTTGCACTGTCTGAGCATGTTATGAGACCGTATGCACAGAGAGATATGACTCATAAGAAAGTAGTCTTTAATAACCGCCTGACCAAAGCCAGACAAGTAGTAGAATGTGCATTTGGAATTCTGGCAAACAAATGGCGCATTTATCACACTGCTATAAAAATGCAACCAAAGTATGCTATAATAGTGGTGAAGGCAACATGTATTTTGCATAATTATGTGAGAACACTAGATAGCATGACCATAGAGGAGGAAGAGGGGGATCTTTCAAACAGTGCTCTTGTCACTTTACCACCAGCTACTTTACGTGGTCCCATTTCTGCCATTCGCAACAGAGACAAATTAGCTGATTATTTTGTGCCATAACTGTAAGAAATAAAAAACCTGCAGGCTGCTATTTACTTACATGACGAGATCAGTATTATTGTGCAAATAAACATTCTTGAAACCGTGTTGTATGTCTATATCATTCATGACACTCTAAAGTGGCAAATAGCGCCCTAATAATACATGTGAGTACATACACACACATGTACCTGCTGTTTATAAGGAGAGATGGCTATAGAGAGAACAGCTTTGCCAGAGACCTGTGATAATGACATTTCTAATTGTTTAATTACTCATTTAGTGGAGGGGTGATGATATATTGTCTGCAAAGTGCTGCATGAAATCAATAAAATACAACAATTCTGTACACATATACTTACTCTTAGAATCCTTGCCCTTTTGGCTCAAAGTATTCCATTTTTCTCCAAGAAAATCTTTTGCAATGTTGCTCCAGATTTCATGAGCCCTTTGGTGGTCTTTATATCCAGGCAAAGACTTGTCATAAAGTTCTGGGCTGTTTTCAATCTTAATTATCAGGTTTTCTGTGGTAAACCACTTTGCTGCCATCTTCCTCCTGCGCAGTCTAAAATCCCTCATGCAAATCTGCCACACAGGAAGCACACTTTGACCTGGAAGTGCGCATTCTTGAAAAAACGCATCCGCATCAAAATCCGCTTGATCAAGCGGTTTTACAGGCGTTTTGCGTTTTTCCTATACTTAACATTGGAGGCAGAAACGCATCCGAAATCCAAAAAATGCCTCACCCAGGCATTTTTCGTTTCTGCAAAACGCCTGCCGCTCTGGTGTGCACCACCCCATTGAGATACATTGACCAAGCAGATCCGCAGCCGCAAGCGGATCTGAAAACGCCCAAAAAGCCGCCCGGTGTGCACCAGCCCTTAATGTTTTATTTCTTAGCTGTGCTACACATACAAATCATAATATCATAATTTTTTTTTTCGCTTCAGTGTCTCTTTAACCCTTTGTGGAAATGGGTAAGGGGTACTTTGTACCCCTATACTCATTTCTCCTGGGAGGGGGATGGGCATCTGGGGGTCCCCTTCTTAAAGGGGACTCCCAGATGCCACCATGAACCCCCCCCAGGGAGTCTTCGCCCCCGCCTCCACCTGGGGCAAGGGAGGCGGGGAAGAGCCCCTTGTCCATGGATTGGACAAGGGGCTCCGGGGGGGAGGGGAAGGCTTGGCCGGTTACTATACCTTAGGATGCGTCCTGTGCGGACGCATGGCACCAGCTCCCGCTGTCTCTCCCCACCTGCCTGCAACCGTCACCCTCACCTAGGGTGGCACCCGGTGCACGGTGCACCAGGTGCCAGGCTAGGTGAGGGTGACAGGTGAGGAGGCGGGGGAGGACAGCGGGAGCCGTGCTATGCGTCCCTACGCAGGACGCATTGTAAGGTACAGTATTCTAATTGGCGTGGGAGATCTTCAATCAAGATAATTGAAGATCGCAAGATAAGAGGATATTGTTATTCGTTGGAACATTTCCGAGGATATATTGGCGTGGGAACATTTTTTTAAAGGTACAGGTAAGTATTTGTGGTTAATTAAGATTATTAAAATACTTTTCTAGTGGTTGTGTTTTTATTTCATTTAACCCTTTGTGGAAATGGGTAAGGGGTACTTTGTACCCCTATACTCATTTCACCTGGGAGGGGGGTGGGCATCTGGGGGTCCCCTTCTTAAAGGGAGTCTTCGCCCCCGCCTCCACCTGGGGCAAGGGAGGCGGGGAAGAGCCCCTTGTCCATGGATTGGACAAAGGCTCTGGGGGGGAGGGGGAGGTTTGGCCGCCCCTCCCCCCCAGAGCCCCCCCATACCATGGACCATGCGGGCTGGTATAGCTCAGGGTGCGAAGCCCCAGTCGGCCGGGGCTCCGCATTCTGGCTATCTCAGCCTGCATGGGAGACAAGGGGTTACAGAGGCTCGGGGGGACCCCACGTCGTTTTTTTTTTATTTATTTCCCACACTCAGAACATAAAAAAAAAAAAAATTGATAGCAAATTTAAAAAAAAAACGACGTGGGTCCCCCCTCCCGAGCCTTTGTAACCCCTTGTCCCCCATGCAGGCTGGGATAGCCAGAATGCGGAGCCCCGGCCGACCCTGAGCTATACCAGCCCGCATGGTCCATGGTATGGGGGGGCTCCGGGGGGGAGGGGCGGCCAAGCCTCCCCATCCCCCCCGGAGCCCCTTGTCCAATCCATAGACAAGGGGCGCTTCCCCCAAGGGGCGCTTCCCCGCCTCCCTTGCCCCAGGTGGAGGCGGGGGCGACGACTCCCTGGGGGAGGGGGTTCATGGTGGCATCTGGGAGTCCCCTTAATGTTCTAAATTAACCACAAATACTTACCTGTACCTTTAAGAAAAAAATCCCACGCCAATTAGGTCCCACGACAGCATCCTCCATCTTGTGACCTTCTGATACATCTTGATTGAAGATCTCCGCTGCCCCGACGCCACACACGCCGCCCCCGCCGCACTGATCTGCATTCTGGCTATCCCAGCCTGCATGGGAGACAAGGGGTCCCACACTCAGAACATAACCCAAAAATTTAAATGTAAAAAAAAAAAAATGTTTCAATTTTTTTTTAAAATATTGTTTCCCAGTATCTTTTTAACATATCCTGCAAATTAGGTGTTGCTAGGATTTAAGGGGGCTTTGCTATTAGCTGCTAAAGTCGGCGGGAATTGTTTCCGCAAAAATGTCATTACGCGATTTAAATAGATAATGTTTCTCTTTGAAGATTTAAAATCGATTTTCTCAAAAACTATAAGGTCTTTTTGAAAAAAATGTTTTACTTCTTGTTCCCACTGTTCTTCTTAACATTTCCCTACACATTTGGTGTTTCTGGCATTTAAAGGGGCTTTGCTATTAACCGCTAAAGTCGGCGGGCATTTAATTTTCCCACGGTCAGAGGGAGAATATTCAAAATGGATTTTCTCAAAAACTATAAGGTCTTTTTGAAAAAAAAAAAATTCTCTTGTTCACAAGTTTTTTCTTAACATTCCCTGCAAATTTGGTGTTTTTAGCATTTAAGGGGGCTTTGCTATTAAACATTAAAGTTGGCGGGCAGATATTTTCCAAACGGCAGCAAAGCAGGGGTTAAAACGATAAATACCGTTCAGGCAGGACAAAAAAAAAGTTTTAAAACGATAAATTTCGTTCAAAAGGTCTGCACTATTTTAACCTTTAAAACGATAAATATCGCTTTAAACATATATATCGGGCAGAAGGGGGCGCCATTATTTAGCTGGCGCCATTTTTCACTGGACCCGTTTATTTCCCACTCCAAAATATTACCCAAATAAAATTTTTAATACAAAAAAACAAAAAACATAAATAGTTACCTAAGGGTCTGAACTTTTTAAATATGCATTTGAAGGGCGTATACTACGAACATTTTTAAAATTATAAGCTTGTAAATAGTGATGGGCGCAAAACGGAAACAATGCACTTTTATTTCCAAATAAAATATTGGCGCCATACATTGTGATAGGGACAAAATTTAAATGGTATAATAACTGAGACAAACCTGCAAATAAAATACATAGGTTTTAATTATGGTAGCATGGATTATTTTAAAGGACTTCCGAGGCCAAAATCTGCCCCCAAAACGTAAAAAAAAGTTAACTACCTGCATGACTTTATAAGGCACTGAGGACGCCGTCCGCGCCCTCCGTGCCGTTCCGCCTGGTCCCCTCTGCTCAATAGCCCCTCGAAAGGCTGCGACCCCACGGTCCGGGTCGGTATCTGCAGCCTGCATAAAGATGGCCGCTGGAGCTGGCCACGGCTGCGGAGTCCGCATAGCCGCTACTGCGGCTGCGCAGCTCTAGGGCCAACCCTCCGATCCACGTAACAGGCAGCATGGGTTGGCCCTAGAGCTGTGCAGCCGCAGTAGCGGCTATGCGGACTGCGCAGCCGTGGCCAGCTCCGGCGGCCATCTTTATGCAGGCTGCACATACCGACCCGGACCATGGGGTCGCAGCCTTTCGGGGGGCTATTGAGCAGAGGGGACCAGGCGGAACGGCACGGAGGGCGCGGACGGCATCCTCCGTGCCTTACAAAGTCATGCAGGTAGTTAACTTTTTTTTACGTTTTGGGGGCAGATTTTGGCCTCGGAAGTCCTTTAAAGCTATAATGGCCGAAAACTGAGAAATAATGATTTTTTTCCATTTGTTTCTTATTTATCCTGTTAAAATGCATTTATAAAAAAATAATTCTTAGCAAAATGCACCACCCAAAGAAAGCCTAATTAGTGGCGGAAAAAAACAAGCTATAGATCAATAAATTGTGATAAGTAGTGATAAAGTTATTAGCGAATGAATGGGAGGTGAAAATTGCTCTGATGCATAAGGTGAAATATCCCTGCGGGCTGAAATGGTTAATCTACATCTGTTACATCACAAGGTGGGGTTAATCCAGGTTTTGGATCTCCGCTGGATGAATCAGTATTTTCCACACATAAAGGTGCTTCTTGGGGCCAGCGGAAGCTTTTGGCACGGTCCTGGTATGGTTAATTATTCATGAGTTATTCTAGCTGGACTTTAGTCTGTGGAAATCCAGAGAGCTGCTCTGGGTTGAGTTTTACATTGGCTGAGCTCCAGGAATGTGCGGGGTTTTCAGGAGTGTGAACCATGACCAGACTAATGTGCGCAATCCGCTGCATGAATGGCCTCCACTTCACTGTAACGTGATCATCATCCTACTCCAAGAGTAAATATAAAGCCTTATTCAGCATACAGAATGCAGCGTATTACCTCGCTCTGCCATTACTGGACAAAGGATGCCAAGGAATGCTGTTCTCTCATATTCAGAGAACAATACAGAACATGTAAAAGATATAACTGGTATACAAACCACCTCATTCACTAATACATCTCCGGAGAACTTCAGTTGGGATACCTCGAGGTGCTGCAGTTTAATAAATTGGGTTGTATTGTTAGAACGTTTTCTCCTAGGAGATCATTTGTCATCCGGACTACTGCAATGTTCTCTATACAAGCCTTCCAAACAAAGACCTGCGCCACCTGCAATTAGTATAGAATGCCACTGCAAGCAGGGCCAGGCCTAGACTTTTTGCTGCCTGAGGCAAACTTGTGAGGATGCACCCCTGCGAGCTGGAATGATTGCACAGCACCTGACAATTTGCACCGCACCTTATAGCTGCATTGAGCCCCCACAAAACACCCTCACATAGGTAGGTAGCCAGGTATAGGTGCCCCCAGTTTGGTAGCTAGGTACAGTTGTCCCAGTATAGGTTAGTCAGGTGCAGTTGCCCCCAGTATATGTTGGCCAGGCACTCTCGTCACTTCCTGTTTCTGCCTGGTGCTGTCCCCAGACTTCTGCTGCCTAAGGAAGTTGCCTCACTTGGCATCATGGGCGGACCGGGCCTGGCTGCAAGGTTGCTAACTAGCCAACCCCACCATTGCCACATAACGCCAATCCTTCGCTCTCTCCACTGGCTACTGATAAAATGAAGAATTCTGTTTAAGATTGGCCTATTGACATTCAAATCCTTGCACAATCTGGGCCCTGGATTCCTGAAGGACTTGTTGCAACTGCATCACACACCCCACAATCTTAGATCAACAGCATCTAATAACTTGGTCACGCCTAGAGTACAGCACAAAACCTTTGGAGACAGAGCCTTCTGTCATGCTGCCGCTACACTTTGGAACTCCCTGCCACACCCAATCATGACTTCTTAATCCATGGAAGCATTTAAGTCCAAGCTGAAAAGCCACCTGTTTAGTCTGGCATTTATGAACATCTACAGTATCTCCTCTGTAACACAGTCCAGCCTGCAACCCTGTATTGATCTGAGACACAACTATGCGCTTTGAGTCCTATGGGAAAAAAGCGCTTTAAAAATGTTCTTGTATTGTATTGTTTTGTTTAAACTAACGTTTCAGCACTCTGCAATTTAAACATTTACCAAAAAGTAGGTGAAAAAGTAATGCCAAATAAGTATTTTCTTGCTTGCTGGTGGCTTAACCACTTGTGTAATTTGAGATGGTATATCTATGTCCCGCAGGACTTCAGTTCCTGCGAAGGAATGTAGATATTCGTCTTTTGAATCCGACAGCCACCGCTCGTTCCCGCACTGGCTCATGCGGGGGTACTCGCCACTGATCTTTAGAGGGGAGATCAATGAATAGGAATGCAGTTACAGAAGGGGAAAAACCCGTTAGTTGGAAAGTGGTTAGAGAATCTGTAACCCCAAAAAAAGAGCCCCCCCCGGTGTGGTGCCCCTTCCCCCATCAAAATAATCATAATGCAGAAGCGTTTCACCACAAAACAATCATAATGCAGCAGTGTTTCACGAGAAATTACACTTATTGTGGCAGCGTTTCACCAGAAAATACACAATGCGGGCAGTGTTTCACCAGAAAAAACACGTAATGTGGGCAGCGTTTCACCAGAAAATACACATAGGCAGGGCTCCTTTTCACCCCCATTCCCATTATTTCCCCCTAATAGCCCTGATACCTGCCTGCACCGATAACAAAGAAAAAATATTTACTCACTGTCACAGGAGCCCTAGTGGTCAGACCGCAAATGGCCTTCCAAACGGTGCCAGCGCACGGATCGTGCGAACTCTGGTCACAGTCAATGCGCAGGAAACGTTGGGAATTGGCCGCAGACCAACCAGAAGGGAGCCTGTGAGGTACGGTAATTACAACTTACACACGATTTCAGGGTATAACTGCCACCACCTCTGTTACCATGGGACAGAGGAGCCCACTGACTGTCTGTGCCTAGATCTACAAATAAAAACGGTTAAAACACGCTGTATTCTGTCTAGCCAACAACAACAATAGTAGCGTCTCTTCAGAGACCTGGGATCAGTTTCTGTGTATGCTGAATAATAGGGTAGCTAAAACAACAACTGACGATAGCATCAGTTTATTGAAAGCAATATAAATAATTAATATATACAGACAATTATTAAAATCAACAATTATTAAAACAGTAATAGCCAGTATGAAATAAAAGGGAGAAAGAATACTTAGTTTCATGGAAAATGTCCTTTTGTGGGAAAATCATCAAGTCCTTGGTTTCAAGTTCCGCCGAGTTCTTTGTTTCAGCTAAGTTCAATCAAAATGGCCACCACTTGTTCCTCACGGTGGCCGTGTGTTCATGAAGGTGGAAAAATGGAGGAATGAATGAGTGGTTCCTTGCAAACACTTTTGAACAATGCCCACCTTTGGGTGGAGCCTCAAGTACAGCCAAGGGGTTGGACAGGGGCGGTGTGCTCCCTGGAGGGATGCTCTATGCCCACCAAATATGACATTTGCCATATCTCGGCTTACGCTTTCTGCACACACATGACCATCACATATTCATATTTCTCAGACTAGCCTAGTTCATATGATACCAAACTTGGGCATGTTTGCATGCCCGGTTAAAAAACGGTGGAATCCCCCGAGTTCTGGTTATGCCAGTGGCCCCAATTTAATATCAAAATACTCACAAGAACCGGACCAGCAGAATGATATACCTTTCACATTTCTCACATGAACGGTATTGCTTAAACATGCTCAAAATCCTAAACTCCATGCTTTCTTATTCTGTCTACATGGCTCCGGCCGGTCTGGGGGAAAAAGCAGGTTTTGAATAGCCCCCTGCTGGGATTAGCTTCCTGAACTCAAGGGTTTGTCCTGCTCATTAGCATATCAAAAGAGCCATCCTTCAGTTAAGCTGATGCTATCTCTCTGCTGAGAAAAGACTGAGGATGCTCCTACACAATCAATCCAGGTTCTATTGATTTGAAGCGCAATCGATGCAGAGAATCGAGTGCGATCGATTTTTCTTCACGGGCGGTTCCAGGACGCGTCTGCGGCCCCGCAACCGTCCGTGACAGCTCCCCTTCTTGTCTGCGGCTTAGACACATATCCGCAAGATGTGTGGCGGCGCCGCTAACCTGGCTGACAGGTCTTGAGCTGCCGGCACGGCGGGAAAACCCATTGGCGCCTGCGGCTCGGTTCCACTGGACAGGTCGCGGTCTGCTACCCTCAGGTTTTACCCGACATGGACCGTTCTGGACAGGGCGTTGGCGCCACTGCGGTCGGATGTGGTGTCTGCCGGGACTGCTGACAACGGGCAGTGGTTTGGGTAGGTCAACAGCCAGCCCACGCACAGGTTCCCTGCGAAGTGGCTGTGGACCTAAGGGAACCCCGTGGGAATCCCTGGACCTTCCCAGTTCCTGACAAACGGCACATGCTTTGCAGTAGTTTGCTACATCCCTGTTCATCATGGGCCAATAAAACTGTCTCCGAATACAGGCAAGTGTCTTGCGGACACCAGAGTGTCCTGTCAGGGAATTATGTGCGGATTTCAGCACATGTCCCCTGAACGCACTTGGGACCACAAGCCATTTGGTATTCACATGTGATCTACCTGTAGGGGGCTGTACAGACTCGCTGTACAGTCTCCCACCTCCCTAGTACACCTTGAAAGCGGCCCAGTCTGCAAGGGGCTCAGAGGCTTGCTGCCTGAGCACCTCCAGGCTTGGGTCCCTTTGTAGTGCTGCTGTGAATACGCTGTCAGTTTCAGCCACCTGGCTCATGTCACACGAGGCCAGCGGCTGAAAGGTCGCATCCCTATGGTCAGAGGAGGGGGAGGAGGCCGGAACCCCCTTCACCTGTTCTGAGCTACTGCTAGCACAGGTATACCTTCAGAATGGCACAGACTGGCATTACTCAAATCATCGTTGCATGCATTAATGACAGTGACAGGCATAGACACATTTTCATTACAAATATCAACAAAAAACGTTTGCGCTTAGGAACAGACAAAGTTACATGCGTGGTTCGCGTTCCACTATTGCTGTGTAAAACAATATCATCAGAAAATGTTCAAAAAGGTCCGCGCTCAATCACATAGATTACATATCAAAGAAAGTCTCACGTCCTTATTCAAGTCCTTAACAGACACTCCAAGCTAGGATCCGGACTAGACCATCCACTTCAATTCATATAAACCATGTATTCACGTCACATGTAGGAAAAAACACAAATAAAACACACATATAGTGCGTCACTGATGGATTGATATAATTCCAACACCTCTCCGCAGTGTTTTACCTCCACCTCACACTACACCATCCGTGCTGGGACACCCCCCTGCAGTGCCCGCACTCACCCAAATGCCCTCCAAAGTATCCGGAGGTTGGAATTAGAGCTTTTGGGGGTTAAGACCGTCAGTGTACCGATCAATCCACTCTTGCTTCTTAATAATCACTTGACTCCTCAGTAACACTAAAATCTAAAACATGCTGACATAGTGTAAAATCGTCAGGTTTTTAATGAATAAAAATAATTATTGCACTCATAAACATTAGCTTCAGACAAGCATATCAGGTACAGAGATAATCCCCGGGTGACTGTCCCGTCTGCTGCCGTCTCAGAGACTCGCCAAACGTTGCTCCGCGCACTTCCGTATACTCTCAGTCTCTCCTTGCTGGTCGCGTGTGCCGTGGCTCCGCCCGATGCATTTCGTCAGGAACTGACTCATCAGGGGCTGACGGCACACGCAAGGCCAGCGTCTAAAAAGGGTGCCCGCCCCTCCCACTCAGCTCAACAAGGAAAAAAAAAAAAAAAACAGGAAAAAACGTCCCCTAAAGGTTTAAAAACCGCTCTCCTCGGCGGCCAGCAGAGAGGAAAATTACCTCACAACCCGATTCCTCCACTATACATAAACATACTACACTAAAAATCCCACCCCGCTAGGAACTTTATGCATCTTAGAGTTCTTTACTGCAGCTGCGGACCCCGCATCCCTCAGCGGGTTCTTCCACATTCCTCATATTGACATTCCCATACCGATCAAAACCCTATGCACATACAATCAAAATTAATCGATTTGATAAAAATAACAGTAAAATATAAAAGAATAAAAAGAGTCAAATACAGAAACTACTATTTCAATCCAATAAAGTGCCACTAGTCTAGGTATTGTTAATGAAGCAATTTAAATCTAATTCCACATTTAATCCTTTTGGACTTAGAGCATCTAATTCATAGATCCAACGCGTCTCTTTTTTTGACAGTTCCCTTACTCTATTTGAACCTCTCCATCCTGGGCGAAGTTTCTCCACTCCACAGAAATACATTTGATTGGGATCGCACTGGTGTTCTTTTTTAAAATGCAGTGAAACACTATGCGATTTAAAACCCTTTTTTATATTAAGGATGTGTTCTCCGATCCGTTCTTTCAGGGTTGTGGTGGTGCGGCCTACTGTTATGATCATGTCTGCAGCGTTTACTGCTGGCTGCAGTGGTATTGTAACCCAAGCAGTTCTGATGTCATTACATGCATTTTCTTGCATAGTTTGGTTTGCACTTAAACTAGTTGCTGATTCCATCTGCAGTCACTCTGAAATTAATGACAGTTTAACATGCTCTTGTGTAAACAAACATTGTCTGCTGCAGTGGAGGGGCAGTCCCTTTCCTGCAGGCTGCATATCATTGTCTGCCTTTTCCTGCTATCAGCCTGTGATTAATTACCATTCACTTGTGTGGGAATCTGCAGGTCTGCTCCCATTGGATGACCTCAGTATAAAGAACTGCTTCCTGCAATGTCTCATGGGCTACCATAGTCTCAGATTCTATCTGTTACTCTGCTCGTGCCCCACCTCGTTCCTGGTCCGTGTGGACTGCGCTGACTCCTGCGAAGGGGTCAGCGAGTCCTCCTAGTTCTGCTCTTGTTCTAGAAGTTGTTACTTGCTTGTCTTGTGTCATATATTGGTTCATCGCCAATATATACGCATACTTGCGCATTTTGTTATTTTCCTTGAATTCGTGTTACGTTGATACATCAGTGTCGCTGATATATACGTACACGAACTGTTTATATCCTGTGTTCCGTTAGTCAGCGTTCCAGCACGCTGAGCTAGTTATCCTGTTCCTGGTCCTGTTTGTGGATTGCGTTCATCTCTGCGAAGAGATAGCGAATCCTTCTGAGTCCTGTTCCCTGTATTACTCCAGTCTTAGTCAGAGTTCCTGCTTATGTCATATATCGGTTCATTGCCGATATATACATATGTTAGTCAGACGTTACGAATAGTTTCATTGATAGCTGTAATTATAATACGCTAGGAAATCATACTTATTGTATATTTATCTGTGTTACGTTCATCTATCTTGATCCTGCTATTTTCTGACTATCCTGTCCTGTCTTTGTGAGGCACGCCATCGCCGCAACGCATTGGCTGCCTCATTCCAGTCTGTCTGGTTTTGGACGCTTGCTGTCGCTAAGTAGCCGCTAGCTAGCAAGCGTTCATTCTGTCTACTTGTTCTGATCTCCTCAGTCCTGGTTTATGCGCTCAGCGCTACCTTGCGCTGAGACGTTATTACGAAAGTGTTGTTTGTGGCTGTTCGGATCTGCACCGGCTCTGTGCACCACAATCTCCTATTGGAGTCAGTCCTCTCCTCCACTAAACTGGGGATATCCTGTTCCCTTGTGCTGGTGTGTGTACCTCCTTCACGTCAGCTTATGTGTTGTATGCTGACTGTGGAGATTACACCTCCAAGCTTAACATTATGGTAGCCCCATTACCAATTCCCATTGTGGGGGGGGGGGGGGTTCCCAGAAAAAATTACACTGTTTGTTATGGTTCCTGTTCCTTTAAGAAATTTGAAAAACTCAATTCTGAAACAGAAAATGAGTTTTTTTCTGAATGTACCAGGTTCCTGGCCAATCCCGAGCTCCAGGCTACTCCTGTTTCAACGTGGGCCCCCCAGCTAGTTTATGTTTTATTTAAGGGAAGATTGTTTCAGTGGGCCTACGATGTCTTGGATCATACCAATTTAAAAGAGAGACCACTGGAATTTCTAGCGTTTGTGATCCATAACTGGCTGCGCAAAACCGATTTGCCTAGCCCTTTTGATAAGCTCCTGGCAGCTTGTCAATCAGCTGCTCCTTCTACTGCCTACAAAAATAATCAGCAAGCAGATAATTGTTCTGATAACTTTTCTTCTGCTAAGGCAGCAGGGTCTAAAGCCAAACGTAAACGCTCCAAAAGAAAAGCGTTACAATCAGCGGAGTCGTTGCCCTTGGCGACTGCGCATCAGATCTGTAATGAGACTCCGCCAGTAGCAGATAATGAAATTCAGTCACCATTCAGGGGAGTCAAATGGACCTATGAAACTACTAATGAACTTTCATTGCTAGCCAGGGAAAATAAAAGTTCTTGTTTAAATGAATTATCTGAATATGATTATGAAGATATATTACAGAGTATTGAACAGATCAATTTATTCGTGCAGCAAGGGAAATTTGCATACACTACAGTTCAACACTTGCTACAGGTATTGGAGATCCTTAGGAATAAGAAATCGGCCAATCACCTGCTAAATAACCCAATGTATGTTTCTGCCACTAACACATTTGCAAACTATGATCAGCCGGAATGCTCAGCTGTTAAATATGCATGGGATCCTCCATTTGAGAAAGGAGAGATGGAAGCCCTGGTCTATGAATGGAAGAAAGATGCAAGTTCATTTTGTCAGTTTTACAGTGCAAAAAGTGAATTAGTATTGAATGCATGCATTAAGTCTGCCTATAACCTAATAAAGACTGGTGTGTGTGGGTATGACTTTGTGGCTCCATTGATCGATGTGTGGAGAATGATTCTGGACGATTTTTATGCGATTCAATCAGTTGATACCAGGGAAGACACACTGTCAAGTGGAGATTGTTCCACTTCCTCAGTTCCTGAGGACTCGCCTGCTTCAGCACCTTTGGCTGATTCAGCAAGTGATTCAGAGCTCCTTTTGTGTGAAATTGAAGTTCCTGTAATTCCACCCTGTACCATGGATAACTCAGTGTTACTTCCCAGTAAGACAGAAATTACTAATACTTCCTTAATCTTGCCCTGCACAAATTTCTCAGCAGAGGACCCAGAGGTCCTGCTGACTTCTGAGTCCAGCCTAGCCAGTACTCATGAGTCTTTGTTCAGTGAAACAGACACCAGAAAAATCTTGCCTGTCTCTGCAAACACTTCTGCAGAAATTACCTGTGTTAATAAAGTTCAACTCCTGTCTGATCCAGTAGATGCCAATAGATGCACTACATCAGTTTCTGAGTCCCAGCAATCCTGTCCAGAAATCTCAGAACCCCAGCATCTGAATTTTCCAATTTCACAATTGAATGGTGATTTAGATGCGCAAACATTGTGTTTTGATCTTCCTGTTTCTACACCTCACTCTAGTTTCATGAATAACTCAGAGCGTCTGCTATGTGAGTCCGAAATCGCAGAATTATTACCGTGTTCAGAAAATGTTCCAGTGAACTTGCCCTGTACCATGAATTGTGCAGTAGATCTCTCCAATGAAACTCAGGTCACAGAATCATTATGCTGTCCAGCAGGTGCTTCCATGGTTTTGCCCTGCAGTGTGGACTGTTCGGTGATCCTGTCCAGTGAAGCTGTGGTCACAGAGTCTTATGCTTCACCCAGTACTTTGGATACTTCAAACCCTCTAGCAGAACAGTCTGAGGCACTGCTTACCTCAGTTGGTGTTGCAGTAATATTCACTTGTCTAGCAGCTGTTTTGGAATTACAGTCTGCTCTAATAAAACTTGATGAATTTCTGCCCAGCGAAGCAGAAGCCATTGAAATATTGTCCTCGTCAGCAAGTGTGTTAGATACCTTGCCCTGTACACAGTCTGATTTAACCAATGTTGTTGAGTCCCTCTCCAGTGTTGTAACAGCCGAGGAACTCCAGCCCTGTCCTCTGAATGTTTCAAAAGTCTTGCCCTGTGACATGGATAATTCTGACTCGCTGGAAAAAATAATAGAAATCTCAGAATTTCAGTCCGGGTTAATGAATGTTTCTGAAACCCAGCCCTGTATCCTGGAAAATTCTGGTTCTCTGGCCGGTGTGGCAGAAGTTCCTGAGTCCCCTTCCTGTCCAGTGAGTTACTCAGTTTTGCCTAGTTCAGTGGGGATTGCTGCACTACTGACTTGTTTTGCAGCCCTTCATGAGCTCCAATCCAGTGTATTTGATGAGTCTCTGTCTAGTCCAGAAGAAGTTATGGGAACCCTGTCTAGTTCGGTGCTTACATCAGAAGATTTGTCCTGTCTTGTAAATGCCCCTGAACATGATTTGTTAATAACTTTGCTGGAATCAGAGACATCTAAGTCTGATCCTGCATTTTTTAGTGAGAATCCAGTAACTGTGAAGTCTAGTCATGATGATTTTTTTTTGCCCAGTCCTGGTTTCGGTCCTACCTTGACTGACTTTGAGGTTTGCAGTTCCTTGACATGCCCAGAAGTCTCTCTTGTGCCGGTGTGCCCAGATGTGCTTCGTATGCCAGAGTGCCCAAGTGTGTCTGTGTTGGCGTGCTCACACGCTTCCCTAGTGGAGACATGTTCTGATGTTGCCGGTTGGCCTGCATGCCCGGAGATGGTTCTGGTCCCTAAAAACCCTGATCTTGATGTTTGTCCTTGTGACCCTGACTCTAGAGTTGCCCTGGGTTCCATAGGGGTTCTTGATGGTTCTCCATGTGAGCCTAAGGGGCGTTCTGACCTGTGGGGATCTCTTTGGAGCTTCCAAGTGTTCTGGGAGATCTCTGAGGAAACTTGTCCTGGTACCTTGGACTGGTTCAACGGTGGGTTTTGTGTTAGTGGGGACAGTTCCGGTGGGCATTGCAAAGGCTTTGGCGTTTTTGGACAGTCCCGGGAAGGCGGTGGGTATCGCTCAGAGAGTTTCTGGGGGCTTTTCTCTGGAAGTCGTGGTTCTGATGGGTATCACACTGAGGCTTGTGGTGCTGACGGGCATGGTTCTGTAGGTTCTGGTTCTGATGGGTCCAGTCTTGTGGGGACTGATTCTGGAATTTGGTCTTGCCGGGCTGTCCCGGTCATCATGAATTATCAGTCAGATTGTTTTGTTGGGAATTTCAGTTTCGAAAAGCGTCTGGTATCCGCTTTTAAGGGGGGGGGGGTAATGTTATGATCATGTCTGCAGCGTTTACTGCTGGCTGCAGTGGTATTGTAACCCAAGCAGTTCTGATGTCATTACATGCATTTTCTTGCATAGTTTGGTTTGCACTTAAACTAGTTGCTGATTCCATCTGCAGTCACTCTGAAATTAATGACAGTTTAAAATGCTCTTGTGTAAACAAACATTGTCTGCTGCAGTGGAGGGGCAGTCCCTTTCCTGCAGGCTGCATATCATTGTCTGCCTTTTCCTGCTATCAGCCTGTGATTAATTACCATTCACTTGTGTGGGAATCTGCAGGTCTGCTCCCATTGGATGACCTCAGTATAAAGAACTGCTTCCTGCAATGTCTCATGGGCTACCATAGTCTCAGATTCTATCTGTTACTCTGCTCGTGCCCCACCTCGTTCCTGGTCCGTGTGGACTGCGCTGACTCCTGCGAAGGGGTCAGCGAGTCCTCCTAGTTCTGCTCTTGTTCTAGAAGTTGTTACTTGCTTGTCTTGTGTCATATATTGGTTCATCGCCAATATATACGCATACTTGCGCATTTTGTTATTTTCCTTGAATTTGTGTTACGTTGATACATCAGTGTCGCTGATATATACGTACACGAACTGTTTATATCCTGTGTTCCGTTAGTCAGCGTTCCAGCACGCTGAGCTAGTTATCCTGTTCCTGGTCCTGTTTGTGGATTGCGTTCATCTCTGCGAAGAGATAGCGAATCCTTCTGAGTCCTGTTCCCTGTATTACTCCAGTCTTAGTCAGAGTTCCTGCTTATGTCATATATCGGTTCATTGCCGATATATACATATGTTAGTCAGACGTTACGAATAGTTTCATTGATAGCTGTAATTATAATACGCTAGGAAATCATACTTATTGTATATTTATCTGTGTTACGTTCATCTATCTTGATCCTGCTATTTTCTGACTATCCTGTCCTGTCTTTGTGAGGCACGCCATCGCCGCAACGCATTGGCTGCCTCATTCCAGTCTGTCTGGTTTTGGACGCTTGCTGTCGCTAAGTAGCCGCTAGCTAGCAAGCGTTCATTCTGTCTACTTGTTCTGATCTCCTCAGTCCTGGTTTATGCGCTCAGCGCTACCTTGCGCTGAGACGTTATTACGAAAGTGTTGTTTGTGGCTGTTCGGATCTGCACCGGCTCTGTGCACCACAATCTCCTATTGGAGTCAGTCCTCTCCTCCACTAAACTGGGGATATCCTGTTCCCTTGTGCTGGTGTGTGTACCTCCTTCACGTCAGCTTATGTGTTGTATGCTGACTGTGGAGATTACACCTCCAAGCTTAACACCTACGTACTGTAGGCCGCATGTACACCAGATTACATAGACCACATAGGTTGTGGCACACGTAATAAAACTTTTAATATCAAAAGACCGACCACTTACATTTGATACGATATTCCGCATTTTTATGCTGTTAGCCTCATTACAACATTTACACCCCCTACACGGGAAAAACCCTTTCTCTTGCCAACCTCCTAATCGAGGCTGCGCCGGTGGCGCCACGCAACTTGGGGCCAGTTGATTTATTAAATTTTCCGCTTTCCTATATATGAAAGAGGGCCTAGGGGGCAGTACATCCTTCAGGACGTGATCCCCTTGTAGGACACCCCAATGTTTTTTAAAAATACGTTCTATCAGTTTATATTGAGAGGAAAACCCAGAAAAGAAGGTAAAAGGGCTGATCTCATTCATACGTACCTCTTCTTGCGGTTGGACTAATCTGTCCCGATCTACGTTGGCGACTTCATTCTATACCTCTTCTAACCAGTCAAGATTGTACCCTTTTTCCACAAATCTCTCTTTTAATAAATTGGACTGTAGGTAGTAATCCGCTATGTTGGAACAGTTCCTTCTCAGCCTTGTAAACTGGCCCTTCGGGACCCCTCTTAGCCAGCTAGGGTGGTGACAGCTGGATGTCTCTATATACCCATTACGATCGGTGGGTTTAAAGAAACATTTGGTACTAAAACCAGTCCCAACTCTAGTAATCTCCAGATCCAAAAAATGTATACTCACCTTACTCAACTCAAAGGTCAACTGAATATTGGATCTTAGGCCATTAACTTCTGCCATAAACTTCTTGAATCCCTCCTCATCTCCTTTCCAGAAGATGAGGAGGTCATCTATGTACCTCCTCCATAGCACCAGGTCCTCCCCCCCAAGGGCAATGGCCTCCTCTTCCCACAGTGCCATATAGAGATTTGCCAGGGAAGGGGCAAAAGCCGCTCCCATGGCGCATCCGTATATCTGTCTATAGTAGCTACCGCTATGCCGAAAATAGTTTCTTTTAAGAGCAAAATCCAGGAGGTCCAAAACAAAGTTGATCTCTCCCATGGGGACTTCGCTCCCAAGTGAAAGTAAGGACCTAGCTGCTTCAATCCCCTCTTCGTGTGGGATGTTGGTATATAAAGAACCAACATCCGCCGTGGCCAAACACTGCGGAGAGGTGTTGGAATTATATCAATCCATCAGTGACGCACTATATGTGTGTTTTATTTGTGTTTTTTCCTACATGTGACGTGAATACATGGTTTATATGAATTGAAGTGGATGGTCTAGTCCGGATCCTAGCTTGGAGTGTCTGTTAAGGACTTGAATAAGGACGTGAGACTTTCTTTGATCTGTAATCTATGTGATTGAGCGCGGACCTTTTTGAACATTTTCATTACAGACAGTTGGTACATTAAACACAGGTACAGTTACATCATCACAACAGACAGTTCGTGCATCAAACTCAGGTGCCTTTGAAGCAGGCACTATTGAACCTGGTACCCTTGAACTGGGCACATTCAACCCACGTCTCCCTGGTGCTCCCCCAAGTGTATAAAGTACCTGGTGGTGGGTGGAGAGTCCGTCTCCTTCTGTGAGCGACAAAGCGGTTGTGGCAGGTTCGTAGTAGGACACAAGCTTGCCCAAATCAGTCCCCAGCAACACAGGGACTGGGAGATCCTTCACCACCCCAACAACCCTTTCTTGGACCCCTACCCCCCAGTCAAGCTTCACTCTCGCGTGGGCTATGTGTAAAAGGATGCCCTCCACTCCAGTAAGGGCAAGGGATCGGCTGGAGCTGATGCTCTCCTTTGGCACAAGGTGTGAGTGAACCAACGTGATGTCAGCTCCGGCGTCTCGGAATCCGGTGACAACTTTGTCGTTCACTCTAACAGGCTGCTGCTGGTCGGTCCGGTCGCGGATTTCCTTTCCGCGGGCAAACAGAACAAAATCTGATGATCCAGGCTGTGGTTCGCTGGTGGGTTGCCTCTGCTGTGGGGGAGGTACAGGTGATACAGGTGCTGCAGGTGCTGGTGGTGTCTGTCTCCGCTCCGGACAGTCGAATTTCATGTGTCCGGGCTGGCGGCAGTAGTGACAGGTGACCTCTCCAGGGGCTGCAGCCTGGGCGCAGCAGCTGCGCTGGGTGGCCTCTGTGGCTGACGGCTCACAGGGGCAGGAGAGTCTGCTGGGGTATTGGGCTGATCTCCCCTCCAGCTGGATGGGACAGTTCTGCGTGTATCAGACACCCGGGTAGTTGTAAAGGTTTCAGCGAGGTCTGCAGCGACAGTTGCTGACGCAGGCTTGCGCTTAAGCACAAACTGTCGTACATCAGCAGGGCAAATGTTCAGAAATTTTTCCAGGACTATCAAGTCCTCCAGGACACCATAAGATCCTTTGGTGAGGCCTAGAGTCCACTGGCGGAGTGTGGTGAGCAAGCTGCTGACCACATCTCGATACGAGTCAGAAGACTTTTTCTGCCAGGCCCTGAACTTTTTGCGATAGGCTTCTGGCGTCAGCTGGTATTTGGTAATGATAGCGTCTTTTATAGCGGCATAATCATTATCTTTTTCCGCAGGTAACTCCGCGAAAACATCAAGCGCTTTGTAGCGCAGCAAAGGTGTCAGATGGACAGACGATACTGACGGCATGCTTTTTCAAAAGACCGCAAAAACAAGTCAATGTCAGTGTCTTTTTCAATATTAGCAAATTAAAATTTTGCACTTACAGGTGATGCAGCTCCTTCAGCAGGCAGGCTGGGCGGGGAACTCCGGCTGGCCTGTTGCACTTTTGCCATGTTTAGCTCATGCTGTAGTTGGCGCTCCTGTTCTCGCTCAGCGGCATCCCTCTCCGCGTGGCGTTCTGCAGATTGGCAAAGATTTTCCAGGTCTGCTAGGCACATGTTCTGGTAGTTCCCGGACATTTCCATGCCAAATAAAATAAAACTTTTGGGGAGGGGTACTGGCTACACAGTCTCTCTGTATATATAAAAAATATATTGCCTTCCAGCTACACCAACGAATTAGTTCGTTTCTTGATAGTGCTAGCGCTATCTTAGATACTTTCAGCACAACACAGGTCCCAACCGCTGCCAAACACTGTCACAGGAGCCCTAGTGGTCAGACCGCAAATGGCCTTCCAAACGGTGCCAGTCAGGGCCGGGCCGAGGCAGAGGCGAGAGAGGCTCCAGCCTCAGGGCGCATTGTAGGAGGGGGACGCACAACTCACTCAGATATCATTCCCCTATTGTGTTTGAAGCAAATAAATATATGAAAGGGGATTCATGGCAGTGACTGCAAGCCAGATAACAAGAGATTAAGGTGTTGAGGGCCCTGGGGCGCCTCTTAGTCTAACAATTCGTGTGTGATGACTGGGGTGGGAGGGATGGAGGGGCGCACTTTGGTGTCTCAGCCTTGGGTGGCGGAGGACCTTGTCCCATCTCTGGTGCCAGTGCACGGATCGTGCGAACTCTGGTCGCAGTCAATGCGCAGGAACCATTGGGAATTGGCCGCAGACCAACCAGAAGGGAGCCTGTGAGGTACGGTAATTACAACTTACACACGATTTCAGGGTATAACTGCCACCACCTCCGTTACCATGGGACAGAGGAGCCCACTGACTGTCTGTGCCTAGATCTACAAATAAAAACGGTTAAAACACGCTGTATTCTGTCTAGCCAACAACAACAATAGTAGCGTCTCTTCAGAGACCTGGGATCAGTTTCTGTGTATGCTGAATAATAGGGTAGCTAGAACAACAACTGACGATAGCATCAGTTTATTGAAAGCAATATAAATAATTAATATATACCGACAATTATTAAAATCAACAATTATTAAAACAGTAATAGCCAGTATGAAATAAAAGGGAGAAAAAATACTTAGTTTCATGGAAAATGTCCTTTTGTGGGAAAATCATCAAGTCCTTGGTTTCAAGTTCCGCCGAGTTCTTTGTTTCAGCTAAGTTCAATCAAAATGGCCACCACTTGTTCCTCACGGTGGCCGTGTGTTCATGAAGGTGGAAAAATGGAGGAATGAATGAGTGGTTCCTTGCAAACACTTTTGAACAGTGCCCACCTTTGGGTGGAGCCTCAAGTACAGCCAAGGGGTTGGACAGGGGCGGTGTGCTCCCTGGAGGGATGCTCTATGCCCACCAAATATGACATTTGCCATATCTCGGCTTACGCTTTCTGCACACACATGACCATCACATATTCATATTTCTCAGACTAGGCCAGTTCATATGATACCAAACTTGGGCATGTTTGCATGCCCGGTTAAAAAACGGTGGAATCCCCCGAGTTCTGGTTATGCCAGTGGCCCCAATTTAATATCAAAATACTCACAAGATCCGGACCAGCAGAATGATATAACTTTCACATTTCTCACCTGAACGGTATTGCTTAAACATGCTCAAAATCCTAAACTCCATGCTTTCTTATTCTGTCTACATGGCTCCGGCCGGTCTGGGGGAAAAAGCAGGTTTTGAATAGCCCCCTGCTGGGATTAGCTTCCTGAACTCAAGGGTTTGTCCTGCTCATTAGCATATCAAAAGAGCCATCCTTCAGTTAAGCTGATGCTATCTCTCTGCTGAGAAAAGACTGAGGATGCTCCTACACAATCAATCCAGGTTCTATTGATCTGAAGCGCAATCGATGCAGAGAATCGAGTGCGATCGCTTTTTCTTCACGGGCGGTTCCAGGACGCGTCTGCGGCCCCGCAACCGTCCGTGATACTCCCCTGCAGAAGACTCCTCTCCCGGCCTCCCTTCGGCACGCAGCAGCTCCCCCAATGATCTTCGTGCAGCAACTCCGGCTACAAAACTCCCACGCTGACAGGCAGAGAAGGGCTACGGGAAAATAGTGCCCGAAGCCCTGCAAATTGTCTCCAGTGCAGGGCTTCTGACGCAATTTTCCCGTAGCCCTGCCTGCTGGAACCCACAGACTCCGGGAGACAGAAGGAGGCACAGGAGCATAGAAGCAGGCAGAGTGGGACTGAAGGAGGAACATGGGTGCAGAGGTAGCACAAGGGGACAAAGAAAGGCAAAGGGGACATAAGGAGGCAGAGGGGGACAGAAGGAGGCACAAAGGGGCACAGAAGGAAGCAGAGGTGGCACAGGGGGAGTGAAGGAGGCACATGGAGACAGAAAGAGGCACAAACGGAGACAGAGGGAGGCATAAAGGGAGACAGAAGGACAAATAGGGGGTCAGACATGGCACAAGGGACTGAAGGAAGCACAAGGAGACAGAAGGAGGCACAAAGGGGCAGAAGGATGCACAACAACAAATAACATTTGTAAATCGCTTTTCTCCCGTAGGACTCAAAGTGCTTAAGCATGGCTCAGACCAATCATTGGTTGATCGGTAAATCGTGGTACAGAGGAAGAATTCTATAAGTCTGGAAGTGCCAGGCTAAACAGGTGGCTTTTCAGTCTGGATTTGAATAGCTCCAGGGAAGGGGCTGGCTTTACTGGGTATGGTAGGGAGTTCCAAATAGTAGGGGCAGCATGACAGAAAGCTCTGGCTCCAGGTTTTGAGGTGCACTCTGGGAGTGACCAAGTTTATGGATTCTGCTGATCTGAGGTTGTGAGAGGTGTGGTGCAGCTTCAGCAAGTCCTTTATGTATCCAAGGCCCAGATTGTGCAGAGATTTGAATGTCAGCAGACCAATCTTGAAGAGTATTCTCCATTCTACTGGTAGTCAGTGCAGTGAGCGAAGGATCGGTGTAATGTGGCGAGGCTGCAGTGACGTAGCTAAGGAGCTGTGGGCCCCGATGCAAGTTTTACAATGGGGCCCCCCAAGCACCCTATACATAGCAATTGATACGGCGCACCAAAATATGCCAATTGCAACCACAGCGTCAGAGGTGCAAGAAGGGAATGGGGAGCACTTTGTTAATGATTACCACTATTCAAAGTATCTATAGAAGTGATTATAATGAGCACAGGACCAATAGAGAGATAATACTGCAGTTGAGGGAGGGCCCTACGGGGGCCCCTCTGGCCCAAGGGCCCCGATGTGGTGGCTACCTCTGCAACCCCTATTACTACGCCCCTGCGAGGCTGGTCTGTTAGCAATCTGGCAGCAGCATTCTGCACTAATTGTAGGCGGAGCAGGTCCTCTTTGGGGAGGCCAGCATAAAGGGCATTGCAGTAGTCCAGCCGTGATGTGATGAAGGCGTGGACTAGGGTTGGAAGATCCTCTGGGGGAATCGGATGTTTAATTTTTGCAATGTTCTTCAGATGAATGTAGGACGATTTGACTATGGACTAAATTTGGTTTCTGAAACTCAATTCCCCATCGATTAGCACACCAAGGCTGCGCACAAGGTTGGAGCTGTTTATGTCTGAATTCCCAATCCTGATTGGTGTTGATTTAGGATAGAGCTGTTTTGATGGCAAGCGCTGGGTTTGGAGAACAAGGACCTCAGTTTTGTCAGCATTCAGTTTCAACCAGTTGTCATTCATCCACGCCTGTAGCTCAGCTAAGCAAGAATTTCTTTTTGGAGTAGGGTCTGTCCTCTGTGCACAAGGCACAGAGGTGGCAGCTGCCTGCAACTTGCGTTAAGTAGATGCAGCAGAAGCAAGTAATAGAACACCAATGGGGCAGGGCTTAGTCCAGAGGTGGGCTTAATTTGGGGGCGGAGCTTAATCCAGCAACATGGCGCCCGCAGGAGCAATGGCACTTCAGGCAATGGCCTGTACTGCCTACTCCTAAAGGCGCCTGCCTGCATTATAGGTTAGCCAGGTCTAGTTGCCCCCAGTATAGGTAGCCAGCTATAGTTCCCCCAGTATTGGTAGCCAGGCATAGGTGCCCCAGTATAGGTAGCCAGTATAATTGCCCCCAGTATAGGTTAGCCAGGTAGGTGCCTCCAGTATAGAAAGCCAGTATAGTTGCCCCCAGTATATGTTAGATAGGCAGGTGCCCTCGGTATAGGTTAGATAGGTAGGTGCCCCCAGTATAAGTTAGTTAGGTGGGTGCCTCTAATATAGGTAGCCAGTATATTTGCCCCCAATATAGGTTAGATAGGTAGGTGCCCACAGTATAGGTTAGCTAGGTAGGTGCCTCCAATATAGGTAGCCAGTATAGCTGCCCCAATATAGGTTAGATAGGTAGGTGCCCCCAGTATAGGTTAGATAGGTAGGTAACAGTATAGGTTACATAGGTAGGTATCCCCAGTATAGGCTAGATAGGTAGGTAACAGTATAGGCTAGATAGGTAGGTGCCCCAGTATAGGTTAGATAGGTAGTTGCCCTGTACTCTGTAAAGTGTTGCAGAAGATGTCAGTGTTATATAAATATATAATAAAAATATGGTAGGACATTACATGACTATGGGAGGATTAGATTCTGACCTCTGAGGACAGTCAGTGACATGACTATGTACTCTGTAAAGTGCTGCAGAAGATGTCAGTGCTATATAAATACATAATAATAATATAGTAGTGACATTAGACATATGACTATGGTAGGATTAGATTGTGAGCTCCTCTGAGGACAGTCAGTGACATGACTATGTACTCTGTAAAGTGCTGCAGAAGATGTCAGTGCTATATACATCCTACTAATATAATAAATGGGAAAGTTCGGATGTTTAGATGTTTGGATGTTTGTTACTCGATCACGCAAATATGGCTGAACGGATTTGAATGAAATTTGGCACACACATAGTACATTACCTAGAATAAAGTATAGGATACTTTTTATTCCCATAACCAAAGAGGGGACGGAGACAAATACAAATTTTACTGGGAAAATGTAAACAGCAGCCATTCTTACACTGTTAATGGTAGGGTTCTCAAACTTTGCACAGTTGGTTACTGGTTGACTGGGATTAATATTCAGAAAAGTGGGTGGAGTCTATAAAAGCCAATCAAAATTAATCTATTGATTTTCAAGGGGAATATTTACATTGCTGCCATTCTTGCACTGTTAATGGCACAAGCCTCAAACCTGGTACAGTTGATCATTGGGTGACCAGGGTTCAATTTCAGAAAGGGGGTGGAGCCACAAACAGCCAATTAGATGTGTTTCATTCCAATGCAAATTATTGATGCCAAACACCGCAAAGCTCACAAACTTGGTAATTGAGTAATTGATTCATTGTGTGTGAGGGTTAGAAAAGTGGGCACAGCCAACACCAGCCAAATACATAATCGGGCAATGCCGGGTCATCAGTAGGCGGAGACAAATGCAAATTTCACTGAGAAAATGTAAACTGCAGCAATTCTTACGCTTTTAATGGTAGGATTCTCAAACTTTGCACAATTGGTCACTGGGTGACTGAGATTAATATTCAGAGAAGTGGGTGGAACCTACAAAAGCCAATCAAAATTCACGTATTGATTTTTAAGGGGAATATGTAATTGCTACCATTCTTGCACTGTTAATGGCACAAGCCTTAAACCTGGTACAGTTGGTCATTAGGTGACTGGGGTTCAAATTCAGACAAAGGGGTGGAGCCACAAACAGCCAATCAGATTTGTTTAATCTCAATGCAAATTATTGATGCCAAAGACCGCAAAGCTCACAAACTTGGTTATTGAGTAATTGTGTGTTAGGGTTAAAAATAGTAGGCGGAGCCAACACCAGCCAAATACATACCTGAACAATGTTAGGAAATAAGTGGGTGGAGAAAAATACAAATTTCATTGCGCAAATGTAAACTGCAGCCATTCTTACACTGTTAATGGTAGGGTTCTCAAACTTTGCACAGTTGGTCACTGGGTGACTGGGATTAATATTCAGAAAAGTGGGTGGAGCCTATAAAAGCCAATCAAAATCCACCTATTGATTTTTAAGTGGAATATTTAATTGCTGCCATTCTTGCACTGTTAATCACCTGTACCTGGTACAGTTGGCCATTGGGTGATTGGGGTTCAAATTCAGAAAAGGGGTGGAGCCACATCCAATCAGATTAATTTTATTTCATTGCAAATTATTGATGCCAAAGACCGCAAAGCTCACATACTTGGTCATTGAGTAATTGTGTGTTAGGGTTAGGAAAAGTGGGCAGAGCCAACACCAGCCAAATACATACCCGGGCAACGCCGGGCGTCCAGCTAGTACATAATAATAATGTGGTAGAGCATTAGACTATGACTATGGGAGGATTAGATTTGATTGTGAGCTCCTCTGAGGACAGTCAGTGACATGACTATGTACTCTGTAAAGTGCTACAGAAGAAGATGTCAGTGCTATATAAATACATAATAATAATAATTTTAACAAGCCAGGAAGAGAGTCGTAGTGCTTATAAAATTCAACGTAACACGCTATACAGACAGGATAGCAAATATTTAATGTGTTTTTGTTTTGAACAATTCATTGCAGTTCTTTAATAAGAGTTCGCTCTGGAAACACCCTGCTTGTGCAATCTATAATTGAATCAAATAGTATTTACTCTCATTTCTTGTCATAATTGTCTATTGCTCTGGATCCAGAAATAGACACTATCCTTTAAAATGCAGGAAGTAGGTCAAGCGAACTTGATAAAAAAAAAAAAGGAGCACACAAAAGAAGAGTAAGAGCCCAGTGTGCTGCCTGTAGTATGTCTAGAATGTGGACTAGTTATTAACCAGAAAAATGTAGTCACAAACCAGGGCTGCCAAACAGCAACCACCTTCTAGAGTCACTCATAGCTCCATGTTATTACTTTTCAGGCACGTTACTGACCTGATGATGTGAGATTGTAGCCCACAAACATTTTTTTTGTGTGCAATAAATTCTTCTTTTGAGCATACGGGCTTAGACTTCCATTACTGGGTAAGCTGCCCTTACCTTACTTTTTAAACTATTTAAACATTTTGGGCGTTTCTCACACTGCTTTAAAAACCTGTTCAGCCGGTACCCGTGTAATGTAGATGTAGGCAGCTCTGGTGTGTAAGGGGTACCTCGGAAATAGAGGGACTGTTAGTGGACTTTGTTTTCAAAACCACAATAATTCCTGCAACTGGCACTTAGGACTTGCTGAAGGACTTGCTTGTACTCAGGGGAATAACTGCAAACCAGTCCAGGGGGGACTTTAGTAAACTTTGAAGGCCTCCTTTAGTTTTATCTCCAGGGCCGGTTCTCTCATGAAGCAAGGTGAAACATTTGCATCAGGTGCAGAGATTACAGGGGCAGCATTTTTGTACTGTGTTTATACTAACAGCATGCAGTCAGAGTAGGAGGCGAGAGGAGAGCGAGGTCAAGAGGTCATCATTGGGGAAAAGCAGCTTGTTGTGATGTGTGAGGAGTCTGACAGTGAGTAAGGAGGGGGAGGCAGGAGAGCAGCAGTGTGTCATGTGACTTGCGCAGCAGAAGGGAGGAGGTGGCACTGCTGTCCTGACTGAGGAGGAGTAGAGTAGATGAGGGTGAGCAGTTTGCTTGTCACTGAGCTGCAGCATGTCACGTGAGAACATTAAATTGTCGGGTGCTGTGCAATCATTCCAAATTGGGTGGATGCATCCTCACAAGTTTGCCTCAGGCAGCAAAAAGTCTACAGCCGACCCTGGTTACCACCCCTTTCCCCCGTGGTTACCTCAGACGTCCCATCTGCCAACAATCATATAACAAATGTGGCTGGGGCCCTCCTGCTGCTGCCTGGGCTGCTATCACTATAGTAACGCTTCTGGTAGTACTGGTTGACAATATGTTTAGCAATCAATGCCAAGCAGCAGCTGCCAAAGCAAATACAATTCTGGCATACAGAAATCACTATAAATAAATCACTTGTGAGGCCCACATAAAGGGGGGGGGGGGGGGTACAGTTCTGGGCACCACATTACAGGAAGGGTGTTGTAATCTGTCAGATTGAATGTAGTAAAATCATCTGCATTATATTTATGAATCAAACTTGCATTTGCACTTTTCAGCTGATTGCGTTGCAGTGGTCCTGAAACTCCAATGCGGCCCGCAGAGGCTTTTTCACTGGCCCCCCTAAACACAAAATGTAGAACTTATAGATGCAGCCCACTGTACCTTTAAAAATGGGCGGCCCGCATTTACAATAGCAGTGCTGGCCCCACCCATCCACATATTGCAGAAGCCAGTGAGCAGTTATTCGCTGGTTTCCAATCCAATTCTGCATCAGGTGACACTGCTGTCCAATTGCACGGCAGGTTGTCACCTGGGTATGCTTCACTGTCTGGTGCACAAAGACACCACATGACTGGCTGCTGCTGGGAGTTCTCCTCCGGGCATGATTGGGGGAATCAATACCTAGATTCAATGTTATGTTTTTCAACATTATTTTATGTATGTTCCGGCCCCCCGGCAGTCTGAAGTATGTTGACCCGGCCTTTGACCGAAAAAGTTTGGGGACCTAGGGGTAGAACCATTGTATGAGTAGTTTTATAGCGTGTATCCAATCTATCTATCTATATTTATATCAGTGTTGCATGCAAATTTTCGCCAAAGTCATTTTTTCAAAAATGCAATTTTTTCGATTTTGAGACATTTTCATGAAAAATAGGTTGAATTTTCACGTTTTCGCATTTTTTTTTATGAAAACGCAAAAAAACTTTTACTGCGAAAATCATAGATACATGGAAAAACAATATTTTTGCCGTGAAAAAATTAATATTTTTATTGCAAATATTTGCGAAGAGTGCAAAAAGCTTGAAAAATAACAAAACGTATTTTTGATGGCATTTTTGCTCGAAAATAGAATTTAACATTTATTTTTGCGGAAATGAAGGCGAAAAGAATATTTGCATTTTCTCTCATCACTGACGCTATACCTAGCGCCACTTCTTTCCTGATATTTGTATACTGCGGGGGAGGGAGTGGCTACCTCCACATTTGAAGCGGCTGCAAGAGTGAAATAAGACTCAAATTAACACCAAAATTAACATTTTAAAAAATACCGGTAAGCAATTTTATTAATTATGTTATTTTCATTACAGTTCCTCTTTAAAAGTGTCCTAATTATAAATACATCCAAATGCCATATACTGTAATAGTTTTCATAAGGTCTGCGCAAAGCACAATATAAACATGAGCTGTGTATGGAGGAAAGGAGATTTTTCCATGTCTTTGGGAAGGGTTTCTTTATCATGATTAGGACAGCACAAGGAGTAGTTATGGCAAATTCTATATCTACATTTAAAGGGAACCTAAAATGAGAGCGCTATAGAGGAGGCCACATTTAGAATATTTCCTTTTAAACAATACCAGTTGCCTGGCTATCCTGCTGATTTTCATCACACACCTGAAACAAGCATGCAGCTCATCCAGTCCCACTTCAGTCAGAGCACCTGATCTGCTGCATGCTTGTTCAGGGGCTGTGACTAGAAGTATTACAGGCAGAGAGATATGCAGGACAGCCAGTAGGGGTAATCGAAAATGCCCATTTCCTATACAGCGGAATTTCCAATTAACACTTTTTTCAATTTTTAGTTTTTCGTATTTTCCATTCTTCCAATTGTGCAATTTCCGAGCAGTATTTTATTTGTCCTTTTTTTTTTTGCATCGGACAATGCAAAAAAACTGCAAATTAAAATCGAAAGTTGCAAAACGGCGTCTTGTGATTGGTCTAAAATGACAATGGTCATTCGATTTTTGCTGAAAAATTCTGCATTCTCTGATAGTTCCAATGCTTCCGAGCTCTGGGATTGGGCTAAAATGACCGAGTTGCCGTAAATTGGATCTCCCTGGAATTCCGATCGGAAATATGGAAATTTTGTTTCCGCGGAATCCGAATTAGCATCCCTAACAGCCAGGCAATGTGTATTGTTTAAAAGGAAATACATACGGCATGTCAGCCTCACTGTCAGGTGAGCTTTCCTTGCATTGAAGAGGCTTGAGAGGTTGAACTTGAATAACACGTCTTTTGCCAACCTAGATAACAATGTGACTATCTGCAGTTCAAAGTTCTGCAGTGTCCGCTCCATGCCTCTCATAAGCAAACACAGGGGGGGGGGGGAATTACAGCTGCCCAGAATCCCCCCTCAGACCAGAGCCAGTCCAGTGTCTGGGGACAGGCACAAGTTGAGACACCAGAATATCTGCAGGTAACCTGCAGCTCATAGCACTGCTCCCTTTCTTTCCCTGCTACAGCTGACTTTGGATGGAGCAGCAGCGTGTGTGCAGAGCATGGAGCAGCAGCGTGTGTACAGAGCATGGAGCAGCAGCGTGTGTACAGAGCATGAAGCAGCAGCTAATGTACAGAGCATGGAGCAGCAGCGTGTGTACTGAGCATGGAGCAGCAGCGTGTGTACAGAGCATGGAGCAGCAGCGAGTGTACTGAGCATGCAATATCAGGTTTTGGATAGGCACACCTTGCCGTGGATAGTTGGGTGCTCAGCCTTGATGCAGAAGCAACATCAGTCCAATACAAGTAATTCAAGGTCGGCTGGCACACCAATTCAATGTTCCAAGCAGTTTTATTGTATGCACAACATGACAATTGTTTCGGGGCCGCAGATGGTCCCCTTCATCAGATAAAGTGCAGACGTATGTCTGCACTTTATCTGATGAAGGGGACCCTCCGCGGCCCCCGAAACAATTGTCATGTTGTGCATACAATAAAACTGCTTGGAACATTGAATTGGTGTGCCAGCCGACCTTGAATTACTTGTGTACAGAGAAAGGAGCAGCAGCCTGTGTACAGAGCATGGAGCAGCAGCGTGTACAGAGCATGGAGCAGCAGCGTGTGTACAGACTGTCGAGAAGCAGCGTGTGTACAGAGCATGGTGCAGCAATGTGTGCACCGAGCATGGGGCAGCAGCTTGTGTACACCTCATGGAGCAGCAGCATGTGTACACCTCATGGAGCAGCATCGTCTGCACACACCATGGAGCAGCATCGTCTGCACACACCATGGAGCAGCAGCGTGTGCACACACCATGGAGCAGCTCTGGGAAACTTAGTCAGGTATGAGCACCGCCCTGTGCCCGGATCCATCTGAAAATGGCGCCTGAGAATAATGGCGCACGGTGTTGCCGCTAATCCATTTGTCGCTTACCACTATTTAATGTTAAAGCCTTATCGTTATTTAGCGTTAATACACAGAACTCTCTCTGTACCTATCCCTAACCCCTAAACCCCTCCTGGTGGTGCCTAACCCTAACCACCCCCCTGGAGGTGCCGAATCCTAACCACCCCCCTGGAGGTGCCTAACCCTAAGCACCCCCCTTGTGGTGCCTAACCCTAACCACCCCCCTGGTGGTGCCTAACCCTAAGCACCCCCCTGGTGGTGCCTAACCCTAACCACCCCCCTTGGAGGTGAATAGCCCTAAGCACCTCCTGGTGGTGCCTAACCCTAAGTCCACCCTGGTGGTGCCTAACCCTAAATCTCCCCTGGTGGTGCCTAACTCTAACCTTGACAGTGTTACATTAAAGTGGATCCGAGGTGAACTTTTACTCATTGCATAATTGTGTTCCTTTCCTATTGTTTATAGGGCATCCCTCAAGCTAAATACTTTTTTGTTTTTGTTTTAATACTCTAATTCCCTATAAACTAAAGAAGCCACGCCCACAGGTTTTCAGAGAGCCTTGGCAGTAGCAAGGGCTCATGGGAGCTCAGTCTGGGCAGGAGGAGGAGGAGGTGTTACTAGCCAGAGATTTCAGAGGCAGAAGGGGGGGAGGAGGAGGGGGATTCGGTTTTTTTCACAGGCTGAGTGCTCAAGATACAGATAAGCCTGCCTCTGTGTAATGTTTACAAACAACATGGCTGCTGTCATTGTATCACAGGAAGAAATAATCATATTCTATTAAAGCTGTTGGCAGCTAGATTTGCTGTGTAAACTATCTAAACTGTAGATAAGATATATAGACAAGTTAATTGTTATAGTTAGTAATTCATCTCGGATCCGCTTTAAATCCATTCACCGTTTTGAAGTTAAATAATTTCTGCAGTTTGGCTTATGTAGGGCGCTATTGATAAATAACGTTACTGTGCACAATAACTTCTGCTGTTTGGCATATGAACGGCGCTATTGATAAATAACGTTACCGTGTGCCGTTTTTCTTCTTTTTTCCCTGTGCGCCATTATTATGCAGTACTAATGGTAAATAGCGATAAGCGTTTCTTTTTAATGCGGCGCCATTTTTATGCCATTGTAGGTAGTATAGTTGCCCCCAGTGTAGGTAGTATAGTTGGCCCCAGTATAGCTAGTATAGTTGCCCCCAGTGTAGGTAGTATAGTTGCCCCCAGTATAGCTAGTATAGTTGCCCCCAGTATAGCTAGTATAGTTGCCCCCAGTGTAGGTAGTATAGTTTCTCCCAGTGTAGGTAGTATAGCTGCCCCCAGTGTAGGTAGTATAGCTGCCCCCAGTGTAGGTAGTATAGTTGCCCCCAGTATAGCTAGTATAGTTGCCCCCAGTGTAGGTAGTATAGTTGCACCCAGTATAGTTAGTATAGTTTCTCCCAGTGAAGGTAGTATAGCTGCCCCCAGTGTAGCTAGTATAGTTGCCCCCAGTGTAGGTAGTATAGCTGCCCCCAGTGTAGGTAGTATAGCTGCCCCCAGTGTAGGTAGTATAGTTGCCCCCAGTATAGCTAGTATAGTTGCCCCCAGTGTAGGTAGTATAGTTGCCCCCAGTATAGCTAGTATAGTTGCCCCCAGTGTAGGTAGTATAGTTGCACCCAGTATAGTTAGTATAGTTTCTCCCAGTGTAGGTAGTATATTTCCCGCAGTGTAGGTAGTATATTTGCCCCCAGTGTAGGTAGTATATTTGCCCCCAGTATAGATAGTATAGTTGCCCCCAGTGTAGGTAGTATAGTTGCCCCCAGTGTAGGTAGTATAGTTGCCCCCAGTATAGCTAGTATAGTTGCTCCCAGTGTAGGTAGTATAGTTGTCCCCAGTGTAGATAGTATAGTTGCCCCCAGTGTAGCTAGTATAGTTGACCCCAGTGTAGCTAGTATAGTTGCCCCCAGTGTAGCTAGTATAGTTGCCCCCAGTGTAGGTAGTATAGTTGCCCCCAGTGTAGATAGTATAGTTGCCCCCAGTGTAGATAGTATAGCTGCCCCCAGTGTAGGTAGTATAGCTGCCCCCAGTGTAGGTAGTATAGCTGCCCCCAGTGTAGGTAGTATAGCTGCCCCCAGTGTAGGTAGTATAGCTGCCCCCAGTGTAGGTAGTATAGCTGCCCCCAGTGTAGGTAGTACAGCTGCCCCCAGTGTAGCTAGTATAGCTGCCCCCAGTGTAGCTAGTATAGCTGCCCCCAGTGTAGGTAGTATAATTGCCCCCAGTGTAGGTAGTATAGTTGCCCCCAGTGTAGCTAGTATAGTTGACCCCAGTGTAGCTAGTATAGCTGCCCCCAGTGTAGCTAGTATAGCTGCCCCCAGTGTAGGTAGTATAATTGCCCCCAGTGTAGATAGTATAGTTGCCCCCAGTGTAGCTAGTATAGTTGACCCCAGTGTAGCTAGTATAGTTGCCCCCAGTGTAGCTAGTATAGTTGCCCCCAGTGTAGGTAGTATAGTTGCCCCCAGTGTAGATAGTATAGTTGCCCCCAGTGTAGATAGTATAGCTGCCCCCAGTGTAGGTAGTATAGCTGCCCCCAGTGTAGGTAGTATAGCTGCCCCCAGTGTAGGTAGTATAGCTGCCCCCAGTGTAGGTAGTATAGCTGCCCCCAGTGTAGGTAGTACAGCTGCCCCCAGTGTAGCTAGTATAGCTGCCCCCAGTGTAGCTAGTATAGCTGCCCCCAGTGTAGGTAGTATAATTGCCCCCAGTGTAGATAGTATAGTTGCCCCCAGTGTAGCTAGTATAGTTGACCCCAGTGTAGCTAGTATAGTTGCCCCCAGTGTAGCTAGTATAGTTGCCCCCAGTGTAGGTAGTATAGTTGCCCCCAGTGTAGATAGTATAGTTGCCCCCAGTGTAGATAGTATAGCTGCCCCCAGTGTAGGTAGTATAGCTGCCCCCAGTGTAGCTAGTATAGCTGCCCCCAGTGTAGGTAGTATAATTGCCCCCAGTGTAGGTAGTATAGCTGCCCCCAGTGTAGGTAGTATAATTGCCCCCAGTGTAGGTAGTATAGTTGCCCCCAGTGTAGCTAGTATAGCTACCCCCAGTGTAGGTAGTATAGCTGCCCCCAGTGTAGGTAGTATAGCTGCCCCCAGTGTAGCTAGTATAGCTGCCCCCAGTGTAGCTAGTATAGTTGCCCCCAGTGTAGCTAGTATAGTTGCCCCCAGTGTAGCTAGTATAGTTGCCCCCAGTATATTTGCTCCCAGTGCAGCTAGTATAGCTGCCCCCAGTGCAGCTAGTATAGCTGCCCCCAGTGCAGATAGTATAGCTGCCCCCAGTGTAGCTAGTATAGCTGCCCCCAGTGTAGCTAGTATAGCTGCCCCCAGTGTAGGTAGTATAGCTGCCCCCAGTGTAGCTAGTATAGCTGCCCCCAGTGTAGCTAGTATAGCTGCCCCCAGTGTAGCTAGTATAGCTGCCCCCAGTGTAGCTAGTATAGCTGCCCCCAGTGTAGCTAGTATAGCTGCCCCCAGTGTAGGTAGTATAGTTGCCCCCAGTATAGCTAGTATAGCTGCCCCCAGTGTAGCTAGTATAGCTGCCCCCAGTGTAGCTAGTATAGCTGCCCCCAGTGTAGGTAGTATAGCTGCCCCCAGTGTAGGTAGTATAGTTGCCCCCAGTGTAGCTAGTATAGCTGCCCCCAGTGTAGCTAGTATAGCTGCCCCCAGTGTAGCTAGTATAGCTGCCCCCAGTGTAGGTAGTATAGCTGCCCCCAGTGTAGCTAGTATAGCTGCCCCCAGTGTAGGTAGTATAGCTGCCCCCAGTGTAGGTAGTATAGCTGCCCCCAGTGTAGGTAGTATAGCTGCCCCCAGTGTAGCTAGTATAGTTGCCCCCAGTGTAGCTAGTATAGTTGCCCCCAGTGTAGCTAGTATAGTTGCCCCCAGTATATTTGTTCCCAGTGCAACTAGTATAGTTGCCCCCAGTGCAGCTAGTATAGTTGCCCCCATTGCAGCTAGTATAGTTGCCCCCAGTGCAGCTAGTATAGTTGCCCCCAGTGCAGCTAGTATAGTTGCCCCCAGTGCAGCTAGCATAGTTGCCCCCAGTGCACCTAGCATAGTTGCCCCCAGTGCACCTAGCATAGTTGCCCCCAGTGCACCTAGCATAGTTGCCCCCAGTGCAGCTAGCATAGTTGCCCCCAGTGCAGCTAGCATAGTTGCCCCCAGTGCAGCTAGCATAGTTGCCCCCAGTGCAGCTAGCATAGTTGCCCCCAGTGCAGCTAGCATAGTTGCCCCAGTGCAGCTAGCATAGTTGCCCCCAGTGCAGCTAGCATAGTTGCCCCCAGTAGTATATTTCCCGCAGTGTAGGTAGTATATTTGCCCCCAGTGTAGGTAGTATATTTGCCCCCAGTATAGATAGTATAGTTTCCCCCAGTATAGCTAGTATAGTTGCTCCCAGTGTAGGTAGTATAGTTGTCCCCAGTGTAGATAGTATAGTTGCCCCCAGTGTAGCTAGTATAGTTGTCCCCAGTGTAGGTAGTATAGTTGCCCCCAGTGTAGGTAGTATAGTTGCCCCCAGTGTAGGTAGTATAGCTGCCCCCAGTGTAGGTAGTATAGCTGCCCCCAGTGTAGGTAGTATAGCTGCCCCCAGTGTAGCTAGTATAGCTGCCCCCAGTGTAGGTAGTATAGCTGCCCCCAGTGTAGGTAGTATAGCTGCCCCCAGTGTAGCTAGTATAGCTGCCCCCAGTGTAGGTAGTATAGCTGCCCCCAGTGTAGGTAGTATAGCTGCCCCCAGTGTAGGTAGTATAGCTGCCCCCAGTGTAGGTAGTATAGCTGCCCCCAGTGTAGGTAGTATAGCTGCCCCCAGTGTAGGTAGTATAGCTGCCCCCAGTGTAGGTAGTATAGCTGCCCCCAGTGTAGGTAGTATAGCTGCCCCCAGTGTAGGTAGTATAGCTGCCCCCAGTGTAGCTAGTATAGCTGCCCCCAGTGTAGGTAGTATAGCTGCCCCCAGTGTAGGTAGTATAGCTGCCCCCAGTGTAGGTAGTATAGCTGCCCCCAGTGTAGGTAGTATAGCTGCCCCCAGTGTAGGTAGTATAGCTGCCCCCAGTGTAGCTAGTATAGTTGCCCCCAGTGTAGCTAGCATAGTTGCCCCCAGTATAGCTAGTATAGCTGCCCCCAGTGTAGGTAGTATAGCTGCCCCCAGTGTAGCTAGTATAGCTGCCCCCAGTGTAGCTAGTATAGCTGCCCCCAGTGTAGGTAGTATAGTTGCCCCCAGTGTAGGTAGTATAGTTTCTCCCAGTGTAGGTAGTATAGCTGCCCCCAGTGTAGCTAGTATAGTTGCCCCCAGTGGAGCTAGTATAGTTGCCCCCAGTGCAGATAGTATAGCTGCCCACAGTATATTTGTTCCCAGTGCAGCTAGTATAGCTGCCCCCAGTGTAGGTAGTATAGTTGCCCCCAGTGTAGGTAGTATAGCTGCCCCCAGTGTAGGTAGTATAGCTGCCCCCAGTGTAGCTAGTATAGTTGCCCCCAGTGTAGGTAGTATAGTTGCCCCCAGTGTAGGTAGTATAGCTGCCCCCAGTGTAGGTAGTATAGCTGCCAACAGTGTAGCTAGTATAGTTGCCCCCAGTGTAGGCAGTATAGTTGCCCCCAGTGTAGGCAGTATAGTTGCCCCCAGTGTAGGTAGTATAGTTGCCCCCAGTGTAGGTAGTATAGTTGCCCCCAGTATAGCTAGTATAGTTGCCCCCAGTATAGCTAGTATAGTTGCCCCCAGTGTAGGTAGTATAGTTTCTCCCAGTGTAGGTAGTATAGCTGCCCCCAGTGTAGCTAGTATAGTTGCCCCCAGTATAGCTAGTATAGTTGCCCCAGTATAGCTAGTATAGTTGCCCCCAGTATAGCTAGTATAGTTGCCCCCATTGCAGCTAGTATAGTTGCCCCCAGTGCAGCTAGTATAGTTGCCCCCAGTGCAGCTAGTATAGTTGCCCCCAGTGCAGCTAGTATAGTTGACCCCAGTGCAGCTAGTATAGTTGCCCCCAGTGCAGCTAGCATAGTTGCCCCCAGTGCAGCTAGCATAGTTGCCCCCAGTGCAGCTAGCATAGTTGCCCCCAGTGCAGCTAGCATAGTTGCCCCCAGTGCAGCTAGCATAGTTTCCCCCAGTGCACCTAGCATAGTTGCCCCCAGTGCACCTAGCATAGTTGCCCCCAGTGCAGCTAGCATAGTTGCCCCCAGTGCAGCTAGCATAGTTGCCCCCAGTGCAGCTAGCATAGTTGCCCCCAGTGCAGCTAGCATAGTTGCCCCAGTGCAGCTAGCATAGTTGCCCCCAGTGCAGCTAGCATAGTTGCCCCCAGTGCAGCTAGCATAGTTGCCCCCAGTATAGCTAGCATAGTGGCCCCCAGTGTAGGTAGTATATTTGCCCCCAGTATAGCTAGTATAGTTGCCCCCAGTGTAGGTAGTATAGCTGCCCCCAGTGTAGGTAGTATAGTTGCCCCCAGTGTAGGTAGTATAGTTGCCCCCAGTGTAGGTAGTATAGTTGCCCCCAGTGTAGGTAGTATAGTTGCCCCCAGTGTAGGTAGTATAGTTTCCCCCAGTATAGCTAGTATAGTTGCCCCCAGTGTAGGTAGTATAGTTGCCCCCAGTGTAGGTAGTATAGTTGCCCCCAGTGTAGGTAGTATAGTTGCCCCCAGTATAGCTAGTATAGTTGCCCCCAGTGTAGGTAGTATAGTTGCCCCCAGTATAGCTAGTATAGTTGCCCCCAGTGTAGGTAGTATAGTTGCCCCCAGTGTAGCTAGTATAGTTGCTCCCAGTGTAGGTAGTATAGTTGCCCCCAGTATAGCTAGTATAGTTGCCCCCAGTGCAGCTAGCATAGTTGCCCCAGTGCAGCTAGTATAGTTGCCCCCAGTATAGCTAGTATAGTTGCCCCCAGTGTAGCTAGTATAGTTGCTCCCAGTGTAGGTAGTATAGTTGCCCCCAGTGTAGGTAGTATAGTTGCCCCCAGTGTAGGTAGTATAGTTGCCCCCAGTATAGCTAGTATAGTTGCCCCCAGTATAGCTAGTATAGTTGCCCCCAGTATAGCTAGTATAGTTGCCCCCAGTGTAGGTAGTATAGTTGCCCCCAGTGTAGGTAGTATAGTTGCCCCCAGTGTAGGTAGTATAGTTGCCCCCAGTGTAGGTAGTATAGTTGCCCCCAGTGTAGCTAGTATAGTTGCTCCCAGTGTAGGTAGTATAGTTGCCCCCAGTGTAGGTAGTATAGTTGCCCCCAGTGTAGGTAGTATAGTTGCCCCCAGTATAGCTAGTATAGTTGCCCCCAGTATAGCTAGTATAGTTGCCCCCAGTATAGCTAGTATAGTTGCCCCCAGTGTAGGTAGTATAGTTGCCCCCAGTGTAGGTAGTATAGTTGCCCCCAGTGTAGGTAGTATAGTTGCCCCCAGTGTAGGTAGTATAGTTGCCCCCAGTGTAGGTAGTATAGTTGCCCCCAGTATAGCTAGTATAGTTGCCCCCAGTATAGCTAGTATAGTTGCCCCCAGTATAGCTAGTATAGTTGCCCCCAGTGTAGGTAGTATAGTTGCCCCCAGTGTAGGTAGTATAGTTGCCCCCAGTGTAGGTAGTATAGTTGCCCCCAGTGTAGGTAGTATAGTTGCCCCCAGTGTAGCTAGTATAGTTGCCCCCAGTATAGCTAGTATAGTTGCCCCCAGTATAGCTAGTATAGTTGCCCCCAGTGTAGGTAGTATAATTGCCCCCAGTGTAGGTAGTATAGTTGCCCCCAGTGTAGGTAGTATAGTTGCCCCCAGTATAGCTAGTATAGTTGCCCCCAGTGTAGCTAGTATAGTTGCCCCCAGTGTAGGTAGTATAGCTGCCCCCAGTGTAGGTAGTATAGCTGCCCCCAGTGTAGGTAGTATAGTTGCCCCAAGTATAGCTAGTATAGTTGCTCCCAGTGTAGGTAGTATAGTTGCCCCCAGTGTAGCTAGTATAGTTGCCCCCAGTATAGCTAGTATAGTTGCCCCCAGTATAGCTAGTATAGTTGCCCCCAGTATAGCTAGTATAGTTGCCCCTAGTATAGCTAGTATAGTTTCCCCCAGTGTAGCTAGTATAGTTGCCCCCAGTGTAGGTAGTATAGTTGCCCCCAGTGTAGCTAGTATAGTTGCTCCCAGTGTAGGTAGTATAGTTGCCCCCAGTATAGCTAGTATAGTTGCCCTCAGTATAGCTAGTATAGTTGCCCCCAGTATAGCTAGTATATTTGCCCCCAGTGTAGGTAGTATAGTTGCCCCCAGTGTAGGTAGTATAGTTGCACCCAGTATAGTTAGTATAGTTTCTCCCAGTGTAGGTAGTATATTTCCCGCAGTGTAGGTAGTATATTTGCCCCCAGTGTAGGTAGTATATTTGCCCCCAGTATAGATAGTATAGTTGCCCCCAGTGTAGGTAGTATAGTTGCCCCCAGTGTAGGTAGTATAGTTGCCCCCAGTATAGCTAGTATAGTTGCTCCCAGTGTAGGTAGTATAGTTGTCCCCAGTGTAGATAGTATAGTTGCCCCCAGTGTAGCTAGTATAGTTGACCCCAGTGTAGCTAGTATAGTTGCCCCCAGTGTAGCTAGTATAGTTGCCCCCAGTGTAGGTAGTATAGTTGCCCCCAGTGTAGATAGTATAGTTGCCCCCAGTGTAGATAGTATAGCTGCCCCCAGTGTAGGTAGTATAGCTGCCCCCAGTGTAGGTAGTATAGCTGCCCCCAGTGTAGGTAGTATAGCTGCCCCCAGTGTAGGTAGTATAGCTGCCCCCAGTGTAGGTAGTATAGCTGCCCCCAGTGTAGGTAGTACAGCTGCCCCCAGTGTAGCTAGTATAGCTGCCCCCAGTGTAGCTAGTATAGCTGCCCCCAGTGTAGGTAGTATAATTGCCCCCAGTGTAGGTAGTATAGTTGCCCCCAGTGTAGCTAGTATAGTTGACCCCAGTGTAGCTAGTATAGCTGCCCCCAGTGTAGCTAGTATAGCTGCCCCCAGTGTAGGTAGTATAATTGCCCCCAGTGTAGATAGTATAGTTGCCCCCAGTGTAGCTAGTATAGTTGACCCCAGTGTAGCTAGTATAGTTGCCCCCAGTGTAGCTAGTATAGTTGCCCCCAGTGTAGGTAGTATAGTTGCCCCCAGTGTAGATAGTATAGTTGCCCCCAGTGTAGATAGTATAGCTGCCCCCAGTGTAGGTAGTATAGCTGCCCCCAGTGTAGGTAGTATAGCTGCCCCCAGTGTAGGTAGTATAGCTGCCCCCAGTGTAGGTAGTATAGCTGCCCCCAGTGTAGGTAGTACAGCTGCCCCCAGTGTAGCTAGTATAGCTGCCCCCAGTGTAGCTAGTATAGCTGCCCCCAGTGTAGGTAGTATAATTGCCCCCAGTGTAGATAGTATAGTTGCCCCCAGTGTAGCTAGTATAGTTGACCCCAGTGTAGCTAGTATAGTTGCCCCCAGTGTAGCTAGTATAGTTGCCCCCAGTGTAGGTAGTATAGTTGCCCCCAGTGTAGATAGTATAGTTGCCCCCAGTGTAGATAGTATAGCTGCCCCCAGTGTAGGTAGTATAGCTGCCCCCAGTGTAGCTAGTATAGCTGCCCCCAGTGTAGGTAGTATAATTGCCCCCAGTGTAGGTAGTATAGCTGCCCCCAGTGTAGGTAGTATAATTGCCCCCAGTGTAGGTAGTATAGTTGCCCCCAGTGTAGCTAGTATAGCTGCCCCCAGTGTAGGTAGTATAGCTGCCCCCAGTGTAGGTAGTATAGCTGCCCCCAGTGTAGCTAGTATAGCTGCCCCCAGTGTAGCTAGTATAGTTGCCCCCAGTGTAGCTAGTATAGTTGCCCCCAGTGTAGCTAGTATAGTTGCCCCCAGTATATTTGCTCCCAGTGCAGCTATTATAGCTGCCCCCAGTGCAGCTAGTATAGCTGCCCCCAGTGCAGATAGTATAGTTGCCCCCAGTGTAGCTGGTATAGTTGCCCCCAGTGTAGCTAGTATAGCTGCCCCCAGTGTAGCTAGTATAGCTGCCCCCAGTGTAGGTAGTATAGTTGCCCCCAGTGTAGCTAGTATAGCTGCCCCCAGTGTAGCTAGTATAGCTGCCCCCAGTGTAGCTAGTATAGCTGCCCCCAGTGTAGGTAGTATAGCTGCCCCCAGTGTAGGTAGTATAGTTGCCCCCAGTGTAGCTAGTATAGCTGCCCCCAGTGTAGGTAGTATAGCTGCCCCCAGTGTAGGTAGTATAGCTGCCCCCAGTGTAGGTAGTATAGCTGCCCCCAATGTAGGTAGTATAGCTGCCCCCAGTGTAGGTAGTATAGCTGCCCCCAGTGTAGCTAGTATAGCTGCCCCCAGTGCAGATAGTATAGCTGCCCCCAGTGTAGCTAGTATAGCTGCCCCCAGTGTAGCTAGTATAGCTGCCCCCAGTGTAGGTAGTATAGCTGCCCCCAGTGTAGCTAGTATAGCTGCCCCCAGTGTAGGTAGTATAGTTGCCCCCAGTGTAGCTAGTATAGCTGCCCCCAGTGTAGGTAGTATAGCTGCCCCCAGTGTAGCTAGTATAGCTGCCCCCAGTGTAGGTAGTATAGCTGCCCCCAGTGTAGGTAGTATAGTTGCCCCCAGTGTAGGTAGTATAGCTGCCCCCAGTGTAGGTAGTATAGTTGCCCCCAGTATAGCTAGTATAGTTGCCCCCAGTGTAGCTAGTATAGTTGCCCCCAGTGTAGCTAGTATAGTTGCCCCCAGTATAGCTAGTATAGTTGCCCCCAGTATAGCTAGTATAGTTGCCCCCAGTATAGCTAGTATAGTTTCCCCCAGTGTAGCTAGTATAGCTGCCCCCAGTGTAGCTAGTATAGTTGCCCCCAGTGTAGGTAGTATAGTTGCCCCCAGTGTAGGTAGTATAGTTGCCCCCAGTGTAGCTAGTATAGTTGCTCCCAGTGTAGGTAGTATAGTTGCCCCCAGTATAGCTAGTATAGTTGCCCTCAGTATAGCTAGTATAGTTGCCCCCAGTATAGCTAGTATAGTTGCCCCCAGTGTAGGTAGTATAGTTGCCCCCAGTGTAGGTAGTATAGTTGCCCCCAGTATAGGTAGTATAGTTGCTGTTTGGCATATGAACGGCGCTATTGATAAATAACAATACTGTGTGCCGTTTTTCTTCTTTTTTCCCTGTGCGCCATTATTATGCAGTACTAACGATAAATAGCAATAAGCGTTTCTTTTTAATGCGGCGCCATCTTTATGCATAGGCGCTGTGCGCCATTATTCACTGATCCGCTGTGCCCTGCTGTGTGAATGCTTCACTTTCCTCTTCATTAGCAATGTCGACTGTCCTCATTATTATCTGTATTCAAACTGCTCCTGATAAATCCCGTTGTCGATCGGGAGCAGATCAGACATTTAGGAAATAATTGTCAGATCCTGTCAGTTGGACGGGAAATTGTATTGTGAGTACCCAGCATGATGTCCTACCATATTATTATACTGTATTGTGTGTGGCTGAGAGAGACCTTTCAGGAATCCCCCCCCCCCCCCCCCCCCCCCTTTGAAAATCCCGGGTATGCTCCTGCCTCTATAGATACAGTACAAAGTATGGTCAGATCTCAGATTGGGACTATTATTCTGTAAACTAGTTATGATGTGCTACACTTAGTATAGAATGTTGAATGTAATATAAAATGCAGGTAAGTGACAGTAGTGACACTTACCTGCCCAGCCTCTGTACTCCCGGAGGTCCTTCCTCCACCAGCGGGACAGGATGTGGACTCGGACTCCCCTCAGCAGTTTGTAGAGCTGTGTGAGGAGCAGGTAGGACAGAGCCAGGTACCCCAGCAGGGTGAGCCCCGGGTGCAGCACACAGTCCATCCTCTCAGTTGTCCGGCCACTGTCACTGCACTGAATTATACTGCATGGAAGAGTGACTCTGGCCCCTCCCACATCTCGGCCCACACCCTTCTGTTTCACTCTATAATTCATACTTGGACACAGTGAGAGAACTGTCATTCTCTAGTGAGCCTTCTGTTATTGTTGTGGTTCGAGACATTCATCATTTCTATTGGGTTAAACTGTAACGTCCTCCTCCACTGCACTGCTGAGAGTATCAGAAATGCTACAGCAAAATTAAAGAGAATCTGTAAGAACCTGGAGGTACTTACTTTGGGAGGGGGAAGCTTCTGGATCCTAATGAGACTTCCCCCTTCCTCCTGTGCAGCACTGCTCCGGAGGGGACAGCAGCAGACAGTAACGCCGGCGTCAGGGGCATTCCTTCCATTGGGCGCCAGGGGGAGTGGCGCACCGTTGATTGACAGGGAGGAAGGTGTCACAAAGTTGCCACCAGTATAGTTGCCCCCAGTGTAGGTAGTATAGTTGCCCCCAGAGTAGGTAGTATAGTTGCCCCCAGAGTAGGTAGTATAGTTGTCCCCAGTGTAGATAGTATAGTTGCCCCCAGTGTAGATAGTATAGTTGCCCCCAGTGTAGCTATTATAGTTGCCAACAGTGTAGGTAGTATAGTTGCCCCAATATAGCTAGTATAGTTGCCCCCAGTGTAGGTAATATAGTTGCCCCCAGTGTGTAGTATAGTTGCCCCCAGTGTAGGTAGTATAGTTGCCCCCAGTGTAGCTAGTATAGTTGCCCCCAGTGTAGCTAGTATAGTTGCCCCCAGTATAGCTAGTATAGTTGCCCCCAGTATAGCTAGTATAGTTGCCCCAGTATAGCTAGTATAGTTGCCCCCAGTATAGCTAGTATAGTTGCCCCCAGTGTAGCTAGTATAGTTGCCCCCAGTGTAGCTAGTATAGTTGCCCCCAGTGTAGCTAGTATAGTTGCCCCCAGTGTAGCTAGTATAGTTGCCCCCAGTATAGCTAGTATAGTTGCCCCCAGTGTAGGTTGTATAGTTGCCCCCAGTGTAGGTAGTATAGTTGCCCCCAGTGTAGCTAGTATAGTTGCCCCCAGTATAGCTAGTATAGTTGCCCCCAGTATAGCTAGTATAGTTGCCCCCAGTATAGCTAGTATAGTTGCCCCCAGTATAGCTAGTATAGTTGCCCCCAGTATAGCTAGTATAGTTGCCCCAGTATAGCTAGTATAGTTGCCCCCAGTATAGCTAGTATAGTTGCCCCCAGTGTAGCTAGTATAGTTGCCCCCAGTGTAGCTAGTATAGTTGCCCCCAGTGTAGCTAGTATAGTTGCCCCCAGTGTAGCTAGTATAGTTGCCCATAGCGTAGCTAGTATAGTTGCACCCAGTGTAGGTAGTATAGTTGCCCCCAGTGTAGGTAGTATAGTTGCCCCCAGTATAGCTAGTATAGTTGCCCCCAGTGTAGGTAGTATAGTTGCCCCCAGTGTAGGTAGTATAGTTGCCCCCAGTATAGCTAGTATAGTTGCCCCCAGTGTAGGTAGTATAGTTGCCCCCAGTGTAGGTAGTATAGTTGCCCCCAGTGTAGGTAGTATAGTTGCCCCCAGTGTAGGTAGTATAGTTGCCCCCAGTGTAGCTAGTATAGTTGCCCTCAGTATAGCTAGTATAGTTGCCCCCAGTGTAGCTAGTATAGTTGCACCCAGTGTAGGTAGTACAGCTGCCCCCAGTGTAGGTAGTATAGCTGCCCCCAGTGTAGCTAGTATAGCTGCCCCCAGTGTAGCTAGTATAGCTGCCCCCAGTGTAGGTAGTATAGTTGCCCCCAGTGTAGCTAGTATAGTTGCCCCCAGTGTAGGTAGTATAGTTGCCCCCAGTGTAGGTAGTATAGTTGCCCCCAGTGTAGCTAGTATAGTTGCCCTCAGTATAGCTAGTATAGTTGCCCCCAGTGTAGCTAGTATAGTTGCCCCCAGTGTAGGTAGTACAGCTGCCCCCAGTGTAGCTAGTATAGCTGCCCCCAGTGTAGCTAGTATAGCTGCCCCAGTGTAGCTAGTATAGCTGCCCCCAGTGTAGCTAGTATAGCTGCCCCCAGTGTAGGTAGTATAGCTGCCCCCAGTGTAGGTAGTATAGCTGCCCCCAGTGTAGGTAGTATAGCTGCCCCCAGTGTAGGTAGTATAGCTGCCCCCAGTGTAGGTAGTATAGTTGCCCCCAGTGTAGGTAGTATAGCTGCCCCCAGTGTAGCTAGTATAGTTGCCCCCAGTGTAGGTAGTATAGCTGCCCCCAGTATAGCTAGTATAGTTGCCCCCAGTATAGCTAGTATAGTTGCTCCCAGTATAGCTAGTATAGTTGCCCCCAGTGTAGGTAGTATAGTTGCCCCCAGTGTAGCTAGTATAGTTGCTCCCAGTGTAGGTAGTATAGTTGCCCCCAGTATAGCTAGTATAGTTGCCCCCAGTGCAGCTAGCATAGTTGCCCCAGTGCAGCTAGTATAGTTGCCCCCAGTATAGCTAGTATAGTTGCCCCCAGTGTAGGTAGTATAGTTGCCCCCAGTGTAGCTAGTATAGTTGCTCCCAGTGTAGGTAGTATAGTTGCTCCCAGTGTAGGTAGTATAGTTGCCCCCAGTGTAGGTAATATAGTTGCCCCCAGTATAGCTAGTATAGTTGCCCCCAGTATAGCTAGTATAGTTGCCCCCAGTATAGCTAGTATAGTTGCCCCCAGTGTAGGTAGTATAGTTGCCCCCAGTGTAGGTAGTATAGTTGCCCCCAGTGTAGGTAGTATAGTTGCCCCCAGTGTAGGTAGTATAGTTGCCCCCAGTGTAGGTAGTATAGTTGCCCCCAGTATAGCTAGTATAGTTGCCCCCAGTATAGCTAGTATAGTTGCCCCCAGTGTAGGTAGTATAATTGCCCCCAGTGTAGGTAGTATAGTTGCCCCCAGTGTAGGTAGTATAGTTGCCCCCAGTATAGCTAGTATAGTTGCCCCCAGTGTAGCTAGTATAGTTGCCCCCAGTGTAGGTAGTATAGCTGCCCCCAGTGTAGGTAGTATAGCTGCCCCCAGTGTAGGTAGTATAGTTGCCCCCAGTATAGCTAGTATAGTTGCCCCCAGTATAGCTAGTATAGTTGCTCCCAGTGTAGGTAGTATAGTTGCCCCCAGTGTAGCTAGTATAGTTGCCCCCAGTATAGCTAGTATAGTTGCCCCCAGTATAGCTAGTATAGTTGCCCCCAGTATAGCTAGTATAGTTTCCCCCAGTGTAGCTAGTATAGTTGCCCCCAGTGTAGGTAGTATAGTTGCCCCCAGTGTAGGTAGTATAGTTGCCCCCAGTGTAGGTAGTATAGTTGCACCCAGTATAGTTAGTATAGTTTCTCCCAGTGTAGGTAGTATATTTCCCGCAGTGTAGGTAGTATATTTGCCCCCAGTGTAGGTAGTATATTTGCCCCCAGTATAGATAGTATAGTTGCCCCCAGTATAGCTAGTATAGTTGCTCCCAGTGTAGGTAGTATAGTTGTCCCCAGTGTAGATAGTATAGTTGCCCCCAGTGTAGCTAGTATAGTTGACCCCAGTGTAGCTAGTATAGTTGCCCCCAGTGTAGCTAGTATAGTTGCCCCCAGTGTAGGTAGTATAGTTGCCCCCAGTGTAGATAGTATAGTTGCCCCCAGTGTAGATAGTATAGCTGCCCCCAGTGTAGGTAGTATAGCTGCCCCCAGTGTAGGTAGTATAGCTGCCCCCAGTGTAGGTAGTATAGCTGCCCCCAGTGTAGGTAGTATAGCTGCCCCCAGTGTAGGTAGTATAGCTGCCCCCAGTGTAGGTAGTACAGCTGCCCCCAGTGTAGCTAGTATAGCTGCCCCCAGTGTAGCTAGTATAGCTGCCCCCAGTGTAGGTAGTATAATTTCCCCCAGTGTAGGTAGTATAGTTGCCCCCAGTGTAGCTAGTATAGTTGACCCCAGTGTAGCTAGTATAGCTGCCCCCAGTGTAGCTAGTATAGCTGCCCCCAGTGTAGGTAGTATAATTGCCCCCAGTGTAGATAGTATAGTTGCCCCCAGTGTAGCTAGTATAGTTGACCCCAGTGTAGCTAGTATAGTTGCCCCCAGTGTAGCTAGTATAGTTGCCCCCAGTGTAGGTAGTATAGTTGCCCCCAGTGTAGATAGTATAGTTGCCCCCAGTGTAGATAGTATAGCTGCCCCCAGTGTAGGTAGTATAGCTGCCCCCAGTGTAGGTAGTATAGCTGCCCCCAGTGTAGGTAGTATAGCTGCCCCCAGTGTAGGTAGTATAGCTGCCCCCAGTGTAGGTAGTACAGCTGCCCCCAGTGTAGCTAGTATAGCTGCCCCCAGTGTAGCTAGTATAGCTGCCCCCAGTGTAGGTAGTATAATTGCCCCCAGTGTAGATAGTATAGTTGCCCCCAGTGTAGCTAGTATAGTTGACCCCAGTGTAGCTAGTATAGTTGCCCCCAGTGTAGCTAGTATAGTTGCCCCCAGTGTAGGTAGTATAGTTGCCCCCAGTGTAGATAGTATAGTTGCCCCCAGTGTAGATAGTATAGCTGCCCCCAGTGTAGGTAGTATAGCTGCCCCCAGTGTAGCTAGTATAGCTGCCCCCAGTGTAGGTAGTATAATTGCCCCCAGTGTAGGTAGTATAGCTGCCCCCAGTGTAGGTAGTATAATTGCCCCCAGTGTAGGTAGTATAGTTGCCCCCAGTGTAGCTAGTATAGCTGCCCCCAGTGTAGGTAGTATAGCTGCCCCCAGTGTAGGTAGTATAGCTGCCCCCAGTGTAGCTAGTATAGCTGCCCCCAGTGTAGCTAGTATAGTTGCCCCCAGTGTAGCTAGTATAGTTGCCCCCAGTGTAGCTAGTATAGTTGCCCCCAGTATATTTGCTCCCAGTGCAGCTAGTATAGCTGCCCCCAGTGCAGCTAGTATAGCTGCCCCCAGTGCAGATAGTATAGTTGCCCCCAGTGTAGCTGGTATAGTTGCCCCCAGTGTAGCTAGTATAGCTGCCCCCAGTGTAGCTAGTATAGCTGCCCCCAGTGTAGGTAGTATAGTTGCCCCCAGTGTAGCTAGTATAGCTGCCCCCAGTGTAGCTAGTATAGCTGCCCCCAGTGTAGCTAGTATAGCTGCCCCCAGTGTAGGTAGTATAGCTGCCCCCAGTGTAGGTAGTATAGTTGCCCCCAGTGTAGCTAGTATAGCTGCCCCCAGTGTAGCTAGTATAGCTGCCCCCAGTGTAGCTAGTATAGCTGCCCCCAGTGTAGGTAGTATAGCTGCCCCCAGTGTAGCTAGTATAGCTGCCCCCAGTGTAGGTAGTATAGCTGCCCCCAGTGTAGGTAGTATAGCTGCCCCCAGTGTAGGTAGTATAGCTGCCCCCAGTGTAGCTAGTATAGTTTCTCCCAGTGTAGGTAGTATAGCTGCCCCCAGTGTAGCTAGTATAGTTGCCCCCAGTGTAGCTAGTATAGTTGCCCCCAGTGTAGCTAGTATAGTTGCCCCCAGTATATTTGTTCCCAGTGCAACTAGTATAGTTGCCCCCAGTGCAGCTAGTATAGTTGCCCCCATTGCAGCTAGTATAGTTGCCCCCAGTGCAGCTAGTATAGTTGCCCCCAGTGCAGCTAGTATAGTTGCCCCCAGTGCAGCTAGCATAGTTGCCCCCAGTGCACCTAGCATAGTTGCCCCCAGTGCACCTAGCATAGTTGCCCCCAGTGCACCTAGCATAGTTGCCCCCAGTGCAGCTAGCATAGTTGCCCCCAGTGCAGCTAGCATAGTTGCCCCCAGTGCAGCTAGCATAGTTGCCCCAGTGCAGCTAGCATAGTTGCCCCCAGTGCAGCTAGCATAGTTGCCCCCAGTAGTATATTTCCCGCAGTGTAGGTAGTATATTTGCCCCCAGTGTAGGTAGTATATTTGCCCCCAGTATAGATAGTATAGTTTCCCCCAGTATAGCTAGTATAGTTGCCCCCAGTGCAGCTAGTATAGTTGCTCCAAGTGTAGGTAGTATAGTTGTCCCCAGTGTAGATAGTATAGTTGCCCCCAGTGTAGCTAGTATAGCTGCCCCCAGTGTAGGTAGTATAGCTGCCCCCAGTGTAGCTAGTATAGTTGTCCCCAGTGTAGGTAGTATAGTTGCCCCCAGTGTAGGTAGTATAGTTGCCCCCAGTGTAGGTAGTATAGCTGCCCCCAGTGTAGGTAGTATAGCTGCCCCCAGTGTAGGTAGTATAGCTGCCCCCAGTGTAGCTAGTATAGCTGCCCCCAGTGTAGGTAGTATAGCTGCCCCCAGTGTAGGTAGTATAGCTGCCCCCAGTGTAGCTAGTATAGCTGCCCCCAGTGTAGGTAGTATAGCTGCCCCCAGTGTAGGTAGTATAGCTGCCCCCAGTGTAGGTAGTATAGCTGCCCCCAGTGTAGGTAGTATAGCTGCCCCCAGTGTAGGTAGTATAGCTGCCCCCAGTGTAGGTAGTATAGCTGCCCCCAGTGTAGGTAGTATAGCTGCCCCCAGTGTAGGTAGTATAGCTGCCCCCAGTGTAGGTAGTATAGCTGCCCCCAGTGTAGCTAGTATAGCTGCCCCCAGTGTAGGTAGTATAGCTGCCCCCAGTGTAGGTAGTATAGCTGCCCCCAGTGTAGGTAGTATAGCTGCCCCCAGTGTAGGTAGTATAGCTGCCCCCAGTGTAGGTAGTATAGCTGCCCCCAGTGTAGGTAGTATAGCTGCCCCCAGTGTAGGTAGTATAGCTGCCCCCAGTGTAGGTAGTATAGCTGCCCCCAGTGTAGCTAGTATAGCTGCCCCCAGTGTAGGTAGTATAGCTGCCCCCAGTGTAGGTAGTATAGTTGCCCCCAGTGTAGGTAGTATAGCTGCCCCCAGTGTAGCTAGCATAGTTGCCCCCAGTATAGCTAGTATAGCTGCCCCCAGTGTAGGTAGTATAGCTGCCCCCAGTGTAGCTAGTATAGCTGCCCCCAGTGTAGCTAGTATAGCTGCCCCCAGTGTAGGTAGTATAGTTGCCCCCAGTGTAGGTAGTATAGCTGCCCCCAGTGTAGGTAGTATAGTTTCTCCCAGTGTAGGTAGTATAGTTACCCCCAGTGTAGGTAGTATAGCTGCCCCCAGTGTAGCTAGTATAGTTGCCCCCAGTGTAGCTAGTATAGTTGCCCCCAGTGCAGATAGTATAGCTGCCCACAGTATATTTGTTCCCAGTGCAGCTAGTATAGCTGCCCCCAGTGTAGGTAGTATAGTTGCCCCCAGTGTAGGTAGTATAGCTGCCCCCAGTGTAGCTAGTATAGTTGCCCCCAGTGTAGGTAGTATAGTTGCCCCCAGTGTAGGTAGTATAGCTGCCCCCAGTGTAGGTAGTATAGTTGCCCCCAGTGTAGGTAGTATAGCTGCCCCCAGTGTAGGTAGTATAGTTGCCCCCAGTGTAGCTAGTATAGTTGCCCCCAGTGTAGGTAGTATAGCTGCCCCCAGTGTAGCTAGTATAGTTGCCCCCAGTGTAGGCAGTATAGTTGCCCCCAGTGTAGGCAGTATAGTTGCCCCCAGTGTAGGTAGTATAGTTGCCCCCAGTGTAGGTAGTATAGTTGCCCCCAGTATAGCTAGTATAGTTGCCCCCAGTATAGCTAGTATAGTTGCCCCCAGTGTAGGTAGTATAGTTTCTCCCAGTGTAGGTAGTATAGTTGCCCCCAGTATAGCTAGTATAGTTGCCCCAGTATAGCTAGTATAGTTGCCCCCAGTATAGCTAGTATAGTTGCCCCCATTGCAGCTAGTATAGTTGCCCCCAGTGCAGCTAGTATAGTTGCCCCCAGTGCAGCTAGTATAGTTGCCCCCAGTGCAGCTAGTATAGTTGACCCCAGTGCAGCTAGTATAGTTGCCCCCAGTGCAGCTAGCATAGTTGCCCCCAGTGCAGCTAGCATAGTTGCCCCCAGTGCAGCTAGCATAGTTGCCCCCAGTGCAGCTAGCATAGTTGCCCCCAGTGCAGCTAGCATAGTTTCCCCCAGTGCAGCTAGCATAGTTGCCCCCAGTGCAGCTAGCATAGTTGCCCCCAGTGCAGCTAGCATAGTTGCCCCAGTGCAGCTAGCATAGTTGCCCCCAGTGCAGCTAGCATAGTTGCCCCCAGTGCAGCTAGCATAGTTGCCCCCAGTATAGCTAGCATAGTGGCCCCCAGTGTAGGTAGTATAGTTTCCCCCAGTGTAGGTAGTATATTTGCCCCCAGTATAGCTAGTATAGTTGCCCCCAGTGTAGGTAGTATAGTTGCCCCCAGTGTAGGTAGTATAGTTGCCCCCAGTATAGCTAGTATAGTTGCCCCCAGTATAGCTTGTATAGTTGCCCCCAGTGTAGGTAGTATAGTTGCCCCCAGTATAGCTAGTATAGTTGCCCCCAGTGTAGGTAGTATAGTTGCCCCCAGTGTAGCTAGTATAGTTGCTCCCAGTGTAGGTAGTATAGTTGCCCCCAGTATAGCTAGTATAGTTGCCCCCAGTATAGCTAGTATAGTTGCCCCCAGTGTAGGTAGTATAGTTGCCCCCAGTGTAGGTAGTATAGTTGCCCCCAGTATAGCTAGTATAGTTGCCCCCAGTGTAGGTAGTATAGTTGCCCCCAGTGTAGGTAGTATAGTTGCCCCCAGTATAGCTAGTATAGTTGCCCCCAGTATAGCTAGTATAGTTGCCCCCAGTGTAGGTAGTATAGTTGCCCCCAGTGTAGGTAGTATAGTTGCCCCCAGTGTAGGTAGTATAGTTGCCCCCAGTGTAGGTAGTATAGTTGCCCCCAGTGTAGGTAGTATAGTTGCCCCCAGTATAGCTAGTATAGTTGCCCCCAGTATAGCTAGTATAGTTGCCCCCAGTATAGCTAGTATAGTTGCCCCCAGTGTAGGTAGTATAGTTGCCCCCAGTGTAGGTAGTATAGTTGCCCCCAGTATAGCTAGTATAGTTGCCCCCAGTGTAGGTAGTATAGTTGCCCCCAGTGTAGGTAGTATAGTTGCCCCCAGTATAGCTAGTATAGTTGCCCCCAGTATAGCTAGTATAGTTGCCCCCAGTGTAGGTAGTATAGTTGCCCCCAGTGTAGGTAGTATAGTTGCCCCCAGTGTAGGTAGTATAGTTGCCCCCAGTGTAGGTAGTATAGTTGCCCCCAGTGTAGGTAGTATAGTTGCCCCCAGTGTAGGTAGTATAGTTGCCCCCAGTGTAGGTAGTATAGTTGCCCCCAGTGTAGGTAGTATAGTTGCCCCCAGTATAGCTAGTATAGTTGCCCCCAGTATAGCTAGTATAGTTGCCCCCAGTGTAGGTAGTATAATTGCCCCCAGTGTAGGTAGTATAGTTGCCCCCAGTGTAGGTAGTATAGCTGCCCCCAGTGGAGGTAGTATAGTTGCCCCCAGTGTAGGTAGTATAGTTGCCCCCAGTGTAGCTGGTATAGTTGCCCCCAGTGTAGCTGGTATAGTTGCCCCCAGTGTAGCTGGTATAGTTGCCCCCAGTGTAGCTAGTATAGCTGCCCCCAGTGTAGCTAGTATAGCTGCCCCCAGTGTAGGTAGTATAGTTGCCCCCAGTGTAGCTAGTATAGTTGCCCCCAGTGTAGGTAGTATAGTTGCCCCCAGTGTAGCTAGTATAGTTGCTCCCAGTGTAGGTAGTATAGTTGCCCCCAGTATAGCTAGTATAGTTGCCCTCAGTATAGCTAGTATAGTTGCCCCCAGTATAGCTAGTATAGTTGCCCCCAGTGTAGGTAGTATAGTTGCCCCCAGTGTAGGTAGTATAGTTGCCCCCAGTATAGGTAGTATAGTTGCCCCCAGTATAGCTAGTATAGTTGCCCCCAGTATAGCTAGTATAGTTTCCCCCAGTGTAGCTAGTATAGTTGCCCCCAGTGTAGGTAGTATAGTTGCTCCCAGTGTAGGTAGTATAGTTGCCCCCAGTATAGCTAGTATAGTTGCCCTCAGTATAGCTAGTATAGTTGCCCCCAGTATAGCTAGTATAGTTGCCCCCAGTGTAGGTAGTATAGTTGCCCCCAGTGTAGGTAAGATAGTTGCCCCCAGTATAGGTAGTATAGTTGCTGTTTGGCATATGAACGGCGCTATTGATAAATAACAATACTGTGTGCCGTTTTTCTTCTTTTTTCCCTGTGCGCCATTATTATGCAGTACTAACGATAAATAGCAATAAGCGTTTCTTTTTAATGCGGCGCCATCTTTATGCATAGGAGCTGTGCGCCATTATTCACTGATCCGCTGTGCCCTGCTGTGTGAATGCTTCACTTTCCTCTTCATTAGCAATGTCGACTGTCCTCATTATTATCTGTATTCAAACTGCTCCTGATAAATCCCGTTGTCGATCGGGAGCAGATCAGACATTTAGGAAATAATTGTCAGATCCTGTCAGTTGGACGGGAAATTGTATTGTGAGTACCCAGCATGATGTCCTACCATATTATTATACTGTATTGTGTGTGGCTGAGAGAGACCTTTCAGGAATCCCCCCCCCCCTTTGAAAATCCCGGGTATGCTCCTGCCTCTATAGATACAGTACAAAGTATGGTCAGATCTCAGATTGGGACTATTATTCTGTAAACTAGTTATGATGTGCTACACTTAGTATAGAATGTTGAATGTAATATAAAATGCAGGTAAGTGACAGTAGTGACACTTACCTGCCCAGCCTCTGTACTCCCGGAGGTCCTTCCTCCACCAGCGGGACAGGATGTGGACTCGGACCCCCCTCAGCAGTTTGTAGAGCTGTGTGAGGAGCAGGTAGGACAGAGCCAGGTACCCCAGCAGGGTGAGCCCCGGGTGCAGCACACAGTCCATCCTCTCAGTTGTCCGGCCACTGTCACTGCACTGAATTATACTGCATGGAAGAGTGACTCTGGCCCCTCCCACATCTCGGCCCACACCCTTCTGTTTCACTCTATAATTCATACTTGGACACAGTGAGAGAACTGTCATTCTCTAGTGAGCCTTCTGTTATTGTTGTGGTTCGAGACATTCATCATTTCTATTGGGTTAAACTGTAACGTCCTCCTCCACTGCACTGCTGAGAGTATCAGAAATGCTACAGCAAAATTAAAGAGAATCTGTAAGAACCTGGAGGTACTTACTTTGGGAGGGGGAAGCTTCTGGATCCTAATGAGACTTCCCCCTTCCTCCTGTGCAGCACTGCTCCGGAGGGGACAGCAGCAGACAGTAACGCCGGCGTCAGGGGCATTCCTTCCATTGGGCGCCAGGGGGAGTGGCGCACCGTTGATTGACAGGGAGGAAGGTGTCACAAAGTTGCCACCAGTATAGTTGCCCCCAGTGTAGGTAGTATAGTTGCCCCCAGAGTAGGTAGTATAGTTGCCCCCAGAGTAGGTAGTATAGTTGTCCCCAGTGTAGATAGTATAGTTGCCCCCAGTGTAGATAGTATAGTTGCCCCCAGTGTAGCTATTATAGTTGCCAACAGTGTAGGTAGTATAGTTGCCCCAATATAGCTAGTATAGTTGCCCCCAGTGTAGGTAATATAGTTGCCCCCAGTGTGTAGTATAGTTGCCCCCAGTGTAGGTAGTATAGTTGCCCCCAGTGTAGCTAGTATAGTTGCCCCCAGTGTAGCTAGTATAGTTGCCCCCAGTATAGCTAGTATAGTTGCCCCCAGTATAGCTAGTATAGTTGCCCCAGTATAGCTAGTATAGTTGCCCCCAGTATAGCTAGTATAGTTGCCCCCAGTGTAGCTAGTATAGTTGCCCCCAGTGTAGCTAGTATAGTTGCCCCCAGTGTAGCTAGTATAGTTGCCCCCAGTGTAGCTAGTATAGTTGCCCCCAGTATAGCTAGTATAGTTGCCCCCAGTGTAGGTTGTATAGTTGCCCCCAGTGTAGGTAGTATAGTTGCCCCCAGTGTAGCTAGTATAGTTGCCCCCAGTATAGCTAGTATAGTTGCCCCCAGTATAGCTAGTATAGTTGCCCCCAGTATAGCTAGTATAGTTGCCCCCAGTATAGCTAGTATAGTTGCCCCCAGTATAGCTAGTATAGTTGCCCCAGTATAGCTAGTATAGTTGCCCCCAGTATAGCTAGTATAGTTGCCCCCAGTGTAGCTAGTATAGTTGCCCCCAGTGTAGCTAGTATAGTTGCCCCCAGTGTAGCTAGTATAGTTGCCCCCAGTATAGCTAGTATAGTTGCCCCCAGTGTAGTTAGTATAGTTGTCCCCAGTATAGCTAGTATAGTTGCCCCCAGTGTAGTTAGTATAGTTGTCCCCAGTATAGCTAGTAAAGGTGCACCCAGTTTAGGCAGTATAGTTGCCCATAGCGTAGCTAGTATAGTTGCACCCAGTGTAGGTAGTATAGTTGCCCCCAGTGTAGGTAGTATAGTTGCCCCCAGTATAGCTAGTATAGTTGCCCCCAGTGTAGGTAGTATAGTTGCCCCCAGTGTAGGTAGTATAGTTGCCCCCAGTATAGCTAGTATAGTTGCCCCCAGTGTAGGTAGTATAGTTGCCCCCAGTGTAGGTAGTATAGTTGCCCCCAGTGTAGGTAGTATAGTTGCTCCCAGTGTAGCTAGTATAGTTGCACCCAGTGTAGGTAGTATAGTTGCCCTCAGTGTAGGTAGTATAGCTGCCCCCAGTGTAGGTAGTATAGTTGCCCCCAGTGTAGGTAGTATAGCTGCCCCCAGTGTAGGTAGTACAGCTGCCCCCAGTGTAGCTAGTATAGCTGCCCCCAGTGTAGCTAGTATAGCTGCCCCAGTGTAGCTAGTATAGCTGCCCCCAGTGTAGCTAGTATAGCTGCCCCCAGTGTAGGTAGTATAGCTGCCCCCAGTGTAGCTAGTATAGCTGCCCCCAGTGTAGGTAGTATAGCTGCCCCCAGTGTAGGTAGTATAGCTGCCCCCAGTGTAGGTAGTATAGCTGCCCCCAGTGTAGCTAGTATAGCTGCCCCCAGTGTAGGTAGTATAGTTTCTCCTAGTGTAGGTAGTATAGCTGCCCCCAGTGTAGCTAGTATAGTTGCCCCCAGTGTAGCTAGTATAGCTGCCCCCAGTGTAGGTAGTATAGCTGCCCCCAGTGTAGGTAGTATAGTTTCTCCTAGTGTAGGTAGTATAGCTGCCCCCAGTGTAGCTAGTATAGTTGCCCCCAGTGTAGCTAGTATAGTTTCCCCCAGTATATTTGCCCCCAGTGTAGCTAGTATAGCTGCCCCCAGTGTAGCTAGTATAGCTGCCCCCAGTGTAGGTAGTATAGTTGCCCCCAGTGTAGGTAGTATAGCTGCCCCCAGTATAGCTAGTATAGTTGCCCCCAGTGTAGGTAGTATAGTTGCCCCCAGTATAGCTAGTATAGTTTCCCCCAGTGTAGGTAGTATAGTTGCCCCCAATGTAGGTAGTATAGTTGCCCCTAGTGTAGCTAGTATAGTTGCCCCCAGTGCAGGTAGTATAGTTGCCCCCAATGTAGGTAGTATAGTTTCCTCCAGTGTAGGTAGTATAGTTGCCCCCAGTGTAGGTAGTATAGTTGCCCCCAATGTAGGTAGTATAGTTGCCCCCAGTGTAGGTAGTATAGTTGCTCCCAGTGTAGGTAGTATAGTTGCCCCCAGTGTAGCTAGTATAGTTGCTCCCAGTGTAGCTAGTATAGTTGCTCCCAGTGTAGGTAGTATAGTTGCCCCCAGTGTAGGTAGTATAGTTGCCCCCAGTATAGCTAGTATAGTTGCCCCCAGTGTAGGTAGTATAGTTGCCCCCAGTGTAGGTAGTATAGTTACCCCCAGTGTAGGTAGTATAGTTGCCCCCAGTGTAGGTAGTATAGCTGCCCCCAGTGTAGGTAGTATAGTTGCCCCCAGTGTAGGTAGTATAGTTGCCCCCAGTGTATTTACTCCCAGTGTAGGTAGTATAGCTGCCCCCAGTTAGGTAGTATAGCTGCCCCCAGTGTAGGTAGTATAGTTGCCCCCAGTGTAGGTAGTATAGTTGTCCCTAGTATAGCTAGTATAGTTGCCCCCAATGTAGGTAGTATAGTTTCCCCCAGTGTAGCTAGTATAGTTGCCCCCAGTGTAGCTAGTATAGTTGCCCCCAGTGTAGGTAGTATAGTTGCCCCCAGTATAGCTAGTATAGTTGCCCCCAGTGTAGGTAGTATAGTTGCCCCCAGTGTAGCTAGTATAGTTGCTCCCTGTGTAGCTAGTATAGTTGCCCCCAGTATAGCTAGTATAGTTGCCCCCAGTATAGCTAGTATAGTTGCCCCCAGTATAGCTAGTATAGTTGCCCCCAGTATGGCTAGTATAGTTGCCCCCAATGTAGGTAGTATAGTTTCCCCCAGTGTAGCTAGTATAGTTGCCCCCATTGTTCCTCCACCATAGTTGCCCCCAGTGCAGCTAGCATAGTTGCCCCAGTGCAGCTAGCATAGTTGCCCCCAGTGCAGCTAGCATAGTTGCCCCAGTGCAGCTAGCATAGTTGCCCCCAGTGTAGGTAGCATAGTGGCCCCCAGTGTAGGTAGTATAGTTGCCCCCAATGTAGGTAGTATAGTTGCCCCTAGTGTAGCTAGTATAGTTGCCCCCAGTGCAGGTAGTATATTTGCCCCCAATGTAGGTAGTATAGTTTCCCCCAGTGTAGCTAGTATAGCTGCCCCCAGTGTAGGTAGTATAGTTGCCCCCAGTGTAGGTAGTATAGTTGCTCCCAGTGTAGCTAGTATAGTTGCTCCCAGTGTAGGTAGTATAGTTGCCCCCAGTGTAGGTAGTATAGTTGCCCCCAGTATAGCTAGTATAGTTGCCCCCAGTGTAGGTAGTATAGTTGCCCCCAGTGTAGGTAGTATAGTTGCCCCCAGTGTAGGTAGTATAGTTGCTCCCAGTGTAGGTAGTATAGTTGCCCCCAGTGTAGCTAGTATAGCTGCCCCCAGTGTAGGTAGTATAGTTGCCCCCAGTGTAGGTAGTATAGTTGCCCCCAGTGTAGGTAGTATAGTTGCCCCCAGTGTAGGTAGTATAGTTGCCCCCAGTGTAGGTAGTATAGTTGCTCCCAGTGTAGGTAGTATAGTTGCCCCCAGTGTAGCTAGTATAGCTGCCCCCAGTGTAGGTAGTATAGTTGCTCCCAGTGTAGCTAGTATAGTTGCTCCCAGTGTAGGTAGTATAGTTGCTCCCAGTGTAGCTAGTATAGTTGCTCCCAGTGTAGGTAGTATAGTTGCCCCCAGTGTAGGTAGTATAGTTGCCCCCAGTGTAGGTAGTATAGTTGCTCCCAGTGTAGGTAGTATAGTTGCCCCCAGTGTAGCTAGTATAGCTGCCCCCAGTGTAGGTAGTATAGTTGCCCCCAGTGTAGGTAGTATAGTTGCCCCCAGTGTAGGTAGTATAGTTGCCCCCAGTATATTTACTCCCAGTGTAGGTAGTATAGCTGCCCCCAGTTAGGTAGTATAGCTGCCCCCAGTGTAGGTAGTATAGTTGCCCCCAGTGTAGGTAGTATAGTTGCCCCCAGTGTAGGTAGTATAGTTGCCCCTAGTATAGCTAGTATAGTTGCCCCCAATGTAGGTAGTATAGTTTCCCCCAGTGTAGCTAGTATAGTTGCCCCCAGTGTAGGTAGTATAGCTGCCCCCAGTGTAGGTAGTATAGTTGCCCCCAGTGTAGGTAGTATAGTTGCCCCCAGTGTAGGTAGTATAGTTGCCCCCAGTATATTTACTCCCAGTGTAGGTAGTATAGTTGCTCCCAGTGTAGGTAGTATAGCTGCCCCCAGTGTAGGTAGTATAGCTGCCCCCAGTGTAGGTAGTATAGTTGCCCCCAGTGTAGGTAGTATAGTTGCCCCCAGTGTAGGTAGTATAGTTGCCCCTAGTATAGCTAGTATAGTTGCCCCCAATGTAGGTAGTATAGTTTCCCCCAGTGTAGCTAGTATAGTTGCCCCCAGTGTAGGTAGTATAATTGCCCCCAGTGTAGCTAGTATAGTTGCCCCCAGTATAGTTAGTATAGCTGCCCCCAGTGTAGCTAGTATAGTTGCTCCCAGTGTAGGTAGTATAGTTGCCCCCAGTATAGCTAGTATAGTTGCCCCCAGTGTAGGTAGTATAGTTGCCCCCAGTGTAGGTAGTATAGTTGCCCCCAGTGTAGCTAGTATAGTTGCTCCCTGTGTAGGTAGTATAGTTGCCCCCAGTATAGCTAGTATAGTTGCCCCCAGTATAGCTAGTATAGTTGCCCCCAGTATGGCTAGTATAGTTGCCCCCAATGTAGGTAGTATAGTTTCCCCCAGTGTAGCTAGTATAGTTGCCCCCAGTGTAGCTAGTATAGTTGCCCCCAGTGTAGCTAGTATAGTTGCCCCCATTGTTCCTCCACCATAGTTGCCCCCAGTGCAGCTAGCATAGTTGCCCCAGTGCAGCTAGCATAGTTGCCCCCAGTGCAGCTAGCATAGTTGCCCCCAGTGCAGCTAGCATAGTTGCCCCCAGTGCAGCTAGCATAGTTGCCCCAGTGCAGCTAGCATAGTTGCCCCCAGTGTAGGTAGCATAGTGGCCCCCAGTGTAGGTAGTATAGTTTCCCCCAGTGTAGGTAGTATAGTTGCCCCCAGTGTAGGTAGTATAGTTGCCCCCAGTGTGTAGTATAGTTGCCCCCAGTGTAGGTAGTATACTTGCCCCCAGTGTAGCTAGTATAGTTGCCCCCAGTATAGCTAGTATAGTTGCCCCCAGTATAGCTAGTATAGTTGCCCCCAGTATAGCTAGTATAGTTGCCCCCAGTATAGCTAGTATAGTTGCCCCCAGTATAGCTAGTATAGTTGCCCCAGTATAGCTAGTATAGTTGCCCCCAGTATAGCTAGTATAGTTGCCCCCAGTGTAGCTAGTATAGTTGCCCCCAGTGTAGCTAGTATAGTTGCCCCCAGTGTAGCTAGTATAGTTGCCCCCAGTGTAGCTAGTATAGTTGCCCCCAGTATAGCTAGTATAGTTTCCCCCAGTGTAGGTTGTATAGTAGCCCCCAGTGTAGGTAGTATAGTTGCCCCCAGTGTAGTTAGTATAGTTGTCCCCAGTATAGCTAGTAAAGGTGCACCCAGTTTAGGCAGTATAGTTGCCCCCAGTGTAGGTAGTATAGTTGCCCCCAGTGTAGGTAGTATAGTTGCCCATAGCGTAGCTAGTATAGTTGCACCCAGTGTAGCTAGTATAGTTGCCCCCAGTGTAGGTAGTATAGCTGCCCCCAGTGTAGGTAGTACAGCTGCCCCCAGTGTAGCTAGTATAGCTGCCCCCAGTGTAGCTAGTATAGCTGCCCCCAGTGTAGGTAGTATAGCTGCCCCCAGTGTAGGTAGTATAGCTGCCCCCAGTGTAGGTAGTATAGCTGCCCCCAGTGTAGGTAGTATAGCTGCCCCCAGTGTAGGTAGTATAGTTTCTCCTAGTGTAGGTAGTATAGCTGCCCCCAGTGTAGCTAGTATAGTTGCCCCCAGTGTAACTAGTATAGTTGCCCCCAGTATATTTGCTCCCAGTGCAGCTAGTATAGCTGCCCCCAGTGCAGCTAGTATAGCTGCCCCCAGTGCAGCTAGTATAGTTGCCCCCAGTGCAGCTAGTATAGTTGCCCCCAGTGCAGCTAGTATAGTTGCCCCCAGTGCAGCTAGCATAGTTGCCCCCAGTGCAGCTAGCATAGTTGCCCCCAGTGCAGCTAGCATAGTTGCCCCCAGTGCAGCTAGCATAGTTGCCCCCAGTGCAGCTAGCATAGTTGCCCCCAGTGCAGCTAGCATAGTTGCCCCCAGTGCAGCTAGCATAGTTGCCCCCAGTGCAGCTAGCATAGTTGCCTCCAGTGCAGCTAGCATAGTTGCCCCCAGTGCAGCTAGCATAGTTGCCCCCAGTGCAGCTAGCATAGTTGCCCCCAGTGCAGCTAGCATAGTTGCCCCCAGTGCAGCTAGCATAGTTGCCCCCAGTGCAGCTAGCATAGTTGCCCCAGTGCAGCTAGCATAGTTGCCCCCAGTGCAGCTAGCATAGTTGCCCCCAGTGCAGCTAGCATAGTTGCCCCCAGTGCAGCTAGCATAGTTGCCCCAGTGCAGCTAGCATAGTTTCCCCCAGTGTAGGTAGCATAGTGGCCCCCAGTGTAGGTAGTATAGTTTCCTCCAGTGTAGGTAGTATAGTTGCCCCCAGTGTAGGTAGTATAGTTGCCCCCAGTGTAGGTAGTATAGTTGCCCCCAGTGTAGCTAGTATAGTTGCCCCCAGTGTAGGTAGTATAGTTGCCCCCAGTATAGCTAGTATAGTTGCCCCCAGTGTAGGTAGTATAGTTGCCCCCAGTGTAGGTAGTATAGTTGCCCCCAGTGTAGGTAGTATAGTTGCCCCCAGTGTAGGTAGTATAGCTGCCCCCAGTGTAGGTAGTATAGTTGCCCCCAGTGTAGGTAGTATAGTTGCCCCCAGTGTATTTACTCCCAGTGTAGGTAGTATAGCTGCCCCCAGTTAGGTAGTATAGCTGCCCCCAGTGTAGGTAGTATAGTTGCCCCCAGTGTAGGTAGTATAGTTGCCCCCAGTGTAGGTAGTATAGTTGCCCCCAGTGTAGGTAGTATAGTTGCCCCTAGTATAGCTAGTATAGTTTCCCCCAGTGTAGCTAGTATAGTTGCCCCCAGTGTAGGTAGTATAGTTGCACCCAGTATAGCTAGTATAGTTGCCCCCAGTATAGCTAGTATAGTTGCCCCCAGTGTAGGTAGTATAGTTGCCCCCAGTGTAGGTAGTATAGTTGCCCCCAGTGTAGCTAGTATAGTTGCTCCCTGTGTAGCTAGTATAGTTGCCCCCAGTATAGCTAGTATAGTTGCCCCCAGTATGGCTAGTATAGTTGCCCCCAATGTAGGTAGTATAGTTTCCCCCAGTGTAGCTAGTATAGTTGCCCCCATTGTTCCTCCACCATAGTTGCCCCCAGTGCAGCTAGCATAGTTGCCCCAGTGCAGCTAGCATAGTTGCCCCCAGTGCAGCTAGCATAGTTGCCCCCAGTGCAGCTAGCATAGTTGCCCCCAGTGCAGCTAGCATAGTTGCCCCAGTGCAGCAAGCATAGTTGCCCCCAGTGTAGGTAGCATAGTGGCCCCCAGTGTAGGTAGTATAGTTTCCCCCAGTGTAGGTAGTATAGTTGCCCCCAGTGTAGGTAGTATAGTTGCCCCCAATGTAGGTAGTATAGTTGCCCCTAGTGTAGCTAGTATAGTTGCCCCCAGGGCAGGTAGTATAGTTGCCCCCAATGTAGGTAGTATAGTTTCCTCCAGTGTAGGTAGTATAGTTGCCCCCAGTGTAGGTAGTATAGCTGCCCCCAGTGTAGGTAGTATAGTTGCCCCCAGTGTAGCTAGTATAGTTGCCCCCAGTGTAGGTAGTATAGTTGCCCCCAGTGTAGCTAGTATAGTTGCCCCCAGTGTAGGTAGTATAGTTGCCCCCAGTGTAGGTAGTATAGTTGCCCCCAGTGTAGGTAGTATAGTTGCCCCCAGTATAGCTAGTATAGTTGCCCCCAGTGTAGGTAGTATAGTTGCCCCCAGTGTAGGTAGTATAGTTGCCCCCAGTGTAGGTAGTATAGCTGCCCCCAGTGTAGGTAGTATAGTTGCCCCCAGTGTAGGTAGTATAGTTGCCCCCAGTGTAGGTAGTATAGTTGCCCCCAGTATATTTACTCCCAGTGTAGGTAGTATAGCTGCCCCCAGTTAGGTAGTATAGCTGCCCCCAGTGTAGGTAGTATAGTTGCCCCCAGTGTAGGTAGTATAGTTGCCCCCAGTGTAGGTAGTATAGTTGCCCCTAGTATAGCTAGTATAGTTGCCCCCAATGTAGGTAGTATAGTTTCCCCCAGTGTAGCTAGTATAGTTGCCCCCAGTGTAGGTAGTATAGTTGCCCCCAGTGTAGGTAGTATAGTTGCCCCCAGTGTAGGTAGTATAGTTGCCCCCAGTATAGCTAGTATAGTTGCCCCCAGTGTAGGTAGTATAGTTGCCCCCAGTGTAGGTAGTATAGTTGCCCCCAGTGTAGGTAGTATAGCTGCCCCCAGTGTAGGTAGTATAGTTGCCCCCAGTGTAGGTAGTATAGTTGCCCCCAGTGTAGGTAGTATAGTTGCCCCCAGTATATTTACTCCCAGTGTAGGTAGTATAGCTGCCCCCAGTTAGGTAGTATAGCTGCCCCCAGTGTAGGTAGTATAGTTGCCCCCAGTGTAGGTAGTATAGTTGCCCCCAGTGTAGGTAGTATAGTTGCCCCTAGTATAGCTAGTATAGTTGCCCCCAATGTAGGTAGTATAGTTTCCCCCAGTGTAGCTAGTATAGTTGCCCCCAGTGTAGGTAGTATAGTTTCCCCCAGTGTAGCTAGTATAGTTGCCCCCAGTATAGATAGTATAGTTTCCCCCAGTGTAGCTAGTATAGTTGCCCCCAGTGTAGGTAGTATAGTTGCCCCCAGTGTAGCTAGTATAGTTGCCCTCAGTATAGATAGTATAGTTGCCCCCAGTATAGCTAGTATAGTTGCCCCCAGTGTAGGTAGTATAGTTGCCCCCAGTATAGCTAGTATAGTTGCCCCCAGTATAGCTAGTATAGTTGCCCCCAGTGTAGGTAGTATAGTTGCCCCCAGTGTAGGTAGTATAGTTGCTCCCTGTGTAGGTAGTATAGTTGCCCCCAGTGTAGCTAGTATAGTTGCCCCCAGTGTAGGTAGTATAGTTGCTCCCTGTGTAGGTAGTATAGTTGCCCCCAGTATGGCTAGTATAGTTGCCCCCAATGTAGGTAGTATAGTTTCCCCCAGTGTAGCTAGTATAGTTGCCCCCATTGTTCCTCCACCATAGTTGCCCCCAGTGCAGCTAGCATAGTTGCCCCAGTGCAGCTAGCATAGTTGCCCCCAGTGCAGCTAGCATAGTTGCCCCCAGTGCAGCTAGCATAGTTGCCCCCAGTGCAGCTAGCATAGTTGCCCCAGTGCAGCTAGCATAGTTGCCCCCAGTGTAGGTAGCATAGTGGCCCCCAGTGTAGGTAGTATAGTTTCCCCCAGTGTAGGTAGTATAGTTGCCCCCAATGTAGGTAGTATAGTTGCCCCTAGTGTAGCTAGTATAGTTGCCCCCAGTGCAGGTAGTATAGTTGCCCCCAATGTAGGTAGTATAGTTTCCTCCAGTGTAGGTAGTATAGTTGCCCCCAGTGTAGGTAGTATAGTTGCCCCCAGTGTAGGTAGTATAGTTGCCCCCAGTGTAGCTAGTATAGTTGCTCCCAGTGTAGCTAGTATAGTTGCTCCCAGTGTAGGTAGTATAGTTGCCCCCAGTGTAGGTAGTATAGTTGCCCCCAGTATAGCTAGTATAGTTGCCCCCAGTGTAGGTAGTATAGTTGCCCCCAGTGTAGGTAGTATAGTTGCCCCCAGTGTAGGTAGTATAGCTGCCCCCAGTGTAGGTAGTATAGTTGCCCCCAGTGTAGGTAGTATAGTTGCCCCCAGTGTAGGTAGTATAGCTGCCCCCAGTTAGGTAGTATAGCTGCCCCCAGTGTAGGTAGTATAGTTGCCCCCAGTGTAGGTAGTATAGTTGCCCCCAGTGTAGGTAGTATAGTTGCCCCTAGTATAGCTAGTATAGTTGCCCCCAGTGTAGGTAGTATAGTTGCCCCCAGTGTAGGTAGTATAGTTGCCCCCAGTGTAGGTAGTATAGCTGCCCCCAGTGTAGGTAGTATAGCTGCCCCCAGTTAGGTAGTATAGCTGCCCCCAGTGTAGGTAGTATAGTTGCCCCCAGTGTAGGTAGTATAGTTGCCCCCAGTGTAGGTAGTATAGTTGCCCCTAGTATAGCTAGTATAGTTGCCCCCAGTGTAGGTAGTATAGTTGCCCCTAGTATAGCTAGTATAGTTGCCCCCAATGTAGGTAGTATAGTTTCCCCCAGTGTAGGTAGTATAGTTGCCCCCAGTGTAGGTAGTATAGTTGCCCCCAGTGTAGGTAGTATAGTTGCCCCCAGTGTAGGTAGTATAGTTGCCCCCAGTGCAGGTAGTATAGTTGCCCCCAATGTAGGTAGTATAGTTGCCCCTAGTATAGCTAGTATAGTTGCCCCCAATGTAGGTAGTATAGTTTCCCCCAGTGTAGCTAGTATAGTTGCCCCCAGTGTAGGTAGTATAGTTGCCCCCAGTGTAGGTAGTATAGTTGTCCCCAGTATAGCTAGTATAGTTGTCCCCAGTGTAGGTAGTATAGCTGCCCCCAGTGTAGGTAGTATAGTTGTCCCCAGTGTAGGTAGTATAGTTGCCCCCAGTGTAGGTAGTATAGTTGTCCCCAGTATAGCTAGTATAGTTGTCCCCAGTGTAGGTAGTATAGCTGCCCCCAGTATAGCTAGTATAGTTGTCCCCAGTGTAGGTAGTATAGTTGCCCCCAGTGTAGGTAGTATAGTTGTCCCCAGTATAGCTAGTATAGTTGCCCCCAGTGTAGGTAGTATAGTTGCCCCCAGTGTAGGTAGTATAGTTGCTCCCAGTGTAGGTAGTATAGTTGCACCCAGTATAGCTAGTATAGTTGCCCCCAATGTAGGTAGTATAGTTTCCCCCAGTGTAGGTAGTATAGTTTCCCCCAGTGTAGCTAGTATAGTTGCACCCAGTGTAGGTAGTATAGTTGCCCCCAGTGTAGGTAGTATAGTTGCCCCCAATGTAGGTAGTATAGTTTCCCCCAGTATAGCTAGTATAGTTGCCCCCAGTATAGCTAGTATAGTTGCCCCCAGTGTAGGTAGTATAGTTGCCCCCAGTGTAGGTAGTATAGTTGCCCCCAGTGTAGCTAGTATAGTTGCTCCCTGTGTAGGTAGTATAGTTGCCCCCAGTATAGCTAGTATAGTTGCCCCCAGTATAGCTAGTATAGTTGCCCCCAGTATGGCTAGTATAGTTGCCCCCAATGTAGGTAGTATAGTTTCCCCCAGTGTAGCTAGTATAGTTGCCCCCAGTGTAGGTATTATAGTTGCCCCCAGTGTAGCTAGTATAGTTGCTCCCAGTATAGCTAGTATAGTTGCCCCCAGTATAGCTAGTATAGTTGACCTCAGTATAGCTAGTATAGTTGCCCCCAGTATAGCTAGTATAGTTGCCCCCAGTGTAGGTAGTATAGTTGCCCCCAGTGCCACCTCAAAACCTTTGGAGACAGAGCCTTTTGTCATGCTGCCCCTACACTTTGGAACTCCCTGCCACACCCAATCAGGACAGCTCCATCCCTGGAAGCATTTAAGTCTAAACTGAAAACCTACCTTCTCAGTCTGGCATTCATGAACATCTGACTATCTCCTCTGTAACACAACCCAGACTGAAACCCTGTATTAATCTGAGACACAGCTATGCGCTTTGAGTCCTATGGGAGAAAAGCGCTTTACAAATGTTATTGTATTGTATTGTAGTATAGTTGCCCCCAGTGTAGGTAAGATAGTTGCCCCCAGTATAGGTAGTATAGTTGCTGTTTGGCATATGAATGGCGCTATTGATAAATAACAATACTGTGTGCCGTTTTTCTTCTTTTTTCCCTGTGCGCCATTATTATGCAGTACTAACGATAAATAGCAATAAGCGTTTCTTTTTAATGCGGCGCCATCTTTATGCATAGGCGCTGTGCGCCATTATTCACTGATCCGCTGTGCCCTGCTGTGTGAATGCTTCACTTTCCTCTTCATTAGCAATGTCGACTGTCCTCATTATTATCTGTATTCAAACTGCTCCTGATAAATCCCGTTGTCGATCGGGAGCAGATCAGACATTTAGGAAATAATTGTCAGATCCTGTCAGTTGGACGGGAAATTGTATTGTGAGTACCCAGCATGATGTCCTACCATATTATTATACTGTATTGTGTGTGGCTGAGAGAGACCTTTCAGGAATCCCCCCCCCCCCCCCCCCTTTGAAAATCCCGGGTATGCTCCTGCCTCTATAGATACAGTACAAAGTATGGTCAGATCTCAGATTGGGACTATTATTCTGTAAACTAGTTATGATGTGCTACACTTAGTATAGAATGTTGAATGTAATATAAAATGCAGGTAAGTGACAGTAGTGACACTTACCTGCCCAGCCTCCATACTCCCGGAGGTCCTTCCTCCACCAGCGGGACAGGATGTGGACTCGGACCCCCCTCAGCAGTTTGTAGAGCTGTGTGAGGAGCAGGTAGGACAGAGCCAGGTACCCCAGCAGGGTGAGCCCCGGGTGCAGCACACAGTCCATCCTCTCAGTTGTCCGGCCACTGTCACTGCACTGAATTATACTGCATGGAAGAGTGACTCTGGCCCCTCCCACATCTCGGCCCACACCCTTCTTTTTCACTCTATAATTCATACTTGGACACAGTGAGAGAACTGTCATTCTCTAGTGAGCCTTCTGTTATTGTTGTGGTTCGAGACATTCATCATTTCTATTGGGTTAAACTGTAACGTCCTCCTCCACTGCACTGCTGAGAGTATCAGAAATGCTACAGCAAAATTAAAGAGAATCTGTAAGAACCTGGAGGTACTTACTTTGGGAGGGGGAAGCTTCTGGATCCTAATGAGACTTCCCCCTTCCTCCTGTGCAGCACTGCTCCGGAGGGGACAGCAGCAGACAGTAACGCCGGTGTCGGGCATTCCTTCCATTGGGCGCCAGGGGGAGTGGCGCACCGTTGATTGACAGGGAGGAAGGTGTCACAAAGTTGCCACCAGTATAGTTGCCCCCAGTGTAGGTAGTATAGTTGCCCCCAGAGTAGGTAGTATAGTTGCCCCCAGAGTAGGTAGTATAGTTGTCCCCAGTGTAGATAGTATAGTTGCCCCCAGTGTAGATAGTATAGTTGCCAACAGTGTAGGTAGTATAGTTGCCCCAATATAGCTAGTATAGTTGCCCCCAGTGTAGGTAATATAGTTGCCCCCAGTGTGTAGTATAGTTGCCCCCAGTGTAGGTAGTATAGTTGCCCCCAGTGTAGCTAGTATAGTTGCCCCCAGTGTAGCTAGTATAGTTGCCCCCAGTATAGCTAGTATAGTTGCCCCCAGTATAGCTAGTATAGTTGCCCCAGTATAGCTAGTATAGTTGCCCCCAGTATAGCTAGTATAGTTGCCCCCAGTATAGCTAGTATAGTTGCCCCCAGTATAGCTAGTATAGTTGCCCCCAGTATAGCTAGTATAGTTGCCCCCAGTATATCTAGTATAGTTGCCCCCAGTATATCTAGTATAGTTGCCCCCAGTATAGCTAGTATAGTTGCCCCCAGTGTAGCTAGTATAGTTGCCCCCAGTGTAGCTAGTATAGTTGCCCCCAGTGTAGCTAGTATAGTTGCCCCCAGTGTAGCTAGTATAGTTGCCCCCAGTATAGCTAGTATAGTTGCCCCCAGTGTAGGTTGTATAGTTGCCCCCAGTGTAGGTAGTATAGTTGCCCCCAGTGTAGCTAGTATAGTTGCCCCCAGTATAGCTAGTATAGTTGCCCCCAGTATAGCTAGTATAGTTGCCCCCAGTATAGCTAGTATAGTTGCCCCCAGTATAGCTAGTATAGTTGCCCCCAGTATAGCTAGTATAGTTGCCCCAGTATAGCTAGTATAGTTGCCCCCAGTATAGCTAGTATAGTTGCCCCCAGTGTAGCTAGTATAGTTGCCCCCAGTGTAGCTAGTATAGTTGCCCCCAGTGTAGCTAGTATAGTTGCCCCCAGTGTAGCTAGTATAGTTGCCCCCAGTATAGCTAGTATAGTTGCCCCCAGTGTAGGTTGTATAGTAGCCCCCAGTGTAGGTAATATAGTTGCCCCCAGTGTAGTTAGTATAGTTGTCCCCAGTATAGCTAGTAAAGGTGCACCCAGTTTAGGCAGTATAGTTGCCCATAGCGTAGCTAGTATAGTTGCACCCAGTGTAGGTAGTATAGTTGCCCCCAGTGTAGGTAGTATAGCTGCCCCCAGTGTAGGTAGTATAGTTGCCCCCAGTGTAGGTAGTATAGCTGCCCCCAGTGTAGGTAGTACAGCTGCCCCCAGTGTAGCTAGTATAGCTGCCCCCAGTGTAGCTAGTATAGCTGCCCCAGTGTAGCTAGTATAGCTGCCCCCAGTGTAGCTAGTATAGCTGCCCCCAGTGTAGCTAGTATAGCTGCCCCCAGTGTAGCTAGTATAGCTGCCCCCAGTGTAGGTAGTATAGCTGCCCCCAGTGTAGGTAGTATAGCTGCCCCCAGTGTAGGTAGTATAGCTGCCCCCAGTGTAGGTAGTATAGTTGCCCCCAGTGTAGCTAGTATAGCTGCCCCCAGTGTAGGTAGTATAGCTGCCCCCAGTGTAGGTAGTATAGCTGCCCCCAGTGTAGGTAGTATAGTTTCTCCTAGTGTAGGTAGTATAGCTGCCCCCAGTGTAGCTAGTATAGTTGCCCCCAGTGTAGCTAGTATAGTTGCCCCCAGTATATTTGCTCCCAGTGCAGCTAGTATAGCTGCCCCCAGTATATTTGTTCCCAGTGCAACTAGTATAGTTGCCCCCAGTGCAGCTAGTATAGTTGCCCCCAGTGCAGCTAGTATAGTTGCCCCCAGTGCAGCTAGTATAGTTGCCCCCAGTGCAGCTAGTATAGTTGCCCCCAGTGCAGCTAGTATAGTTGCCCCCAGTGCAGCTAGCATAGTTGCCCCCAGTGCAGCTAGCATAGTTGCCCCCAGTGCAGCTAGTATAGTTGCCCCCAGTGCAGCTAGTATAGTTGCCCCCAGTGCAGCTAGCATAGTTGCCCCCAGTGCAGCTAGCATAGTTGCCCCCAGTGCAGCTAGCATAGTTGCCCCCAGTGCAGCTAGCATAGTTGCCCCCAGTGCAGCTAGCATAGTTGCCCCCAGTGCAGCTAGCATAGTTGCCTCCAGTGCAGCTAGCATAGTTGCCCCCAGTGCAGCTAGCATAGTTGCCCCCAGTGTAGGTAGCATAGTGGCCCCCAGTGCAGCTAGCATAGTTGCCCCCAGTGTAGGTAGTATAGTTGCCCCCAGTGCAGCTAGCATAGTTGCCTCCAGTGCAGCTAGCATAGTTGCCTCCAGTGCAGCTAGCATAGTTGCCCCCAGTGCAGCTAGCATAGTTGCCCCCAGTGCAGCTAGCATAGTTGCCCCCAGTGCAGCTAGCATAGTTGCCCCCAGTGCAGCTAGCATAGTTGCCCCAGTGCAGCTAAAATAGCTGCCCCCAGTGTAGGTAGTATAGTTGCCCCCAATGTAGGTAGCATAGTTTCCCCCAGTGTAGGCAGTATAGTTGCCCCCAGTGTAGCTAGTATAGTTGCCCTCAGTATAGCTAGTATAGTTGCCCCCAGTATAGCTAGTATAGTTGCCCCCAGTGTAGGTAGTATAGTTGCCCCCAGTGTAGGTAGTATAGTTGCTCCCAGTGTAGGTAGTATAGTTGCCCCCAATGTAGGTAGTATAGTTGCCCCTAGTGTAGCTAGTATAGTTGCCCCCAGTGCAGGTAGTATAGTTGCCCCCAATGTAGGTAGTATAGTTTCCTCCAGTGTAGGTAGTATAGTTGCACCCAGTGTAGGTAGTATAGCTGCCCCCAGTGTAGGTAGTATAGCTGCCCCCAGTGTAGGTAGTATAGTTGCCCCCAGTGTAGGTAGTATAGTTGCCCTCAGTATAGCTAGTATAGTTGCCCCCAGTATAGCTAGTATAGTTTCCCCCAGTGTAGGTAGTATAGCTGCCCCCAGTGTAGGTAGTATAGTTGCCCCCAGTGTAGCTAGTATAGTTGCCCCCAATGTAGGTAGTATAGTTTCCCCCAGTATAGCTAGTATAGTTGCCCCCAGTGCAGGTAGTATAGTTGCCCCCAGTGTAGGTAGTATAGTTGCCCCCAGTGTAGCTAGTATAGTTGCTCCCAGTGTAGGTAGTATAGTTGCCCCCAGTGTAGATAGTATAGTTGCCCCCAGTATAGCTAGTATAGTTGCCCCCAGTGTAGGTAGTATAGTTGCCCCCAGTGCAGGTAGTATAGTTGCCCCCAGTGTAGGTAGTATAGTTGCCCCCAGTGTAGGTAGTATAGCTGCCCCCAGTGTAGGTAGTATAGTTGCCCCCAGTGTAGGTAGTATAGTTGCCCCCAGTGTAGGTAGTATAGTTGCCCCCAGTGCAGCTAGCATAGTTGCCCCCAGTGCAGCTAAAATAGTTGCCCCCAGTGCAGCTAGCATAGTTGCCCCCAGTGCAGCTAGCATAGTTGCCCCCAGTGCAGCTAGCATAGTTGCCCCCAGTGCAGCTAGCATAGTTGCCTCCAGTGCAGCTAGCATAGTTGCCCCCAGTGCAGCTAGCATAGTTGCCCCCAGTGCAGCTAGCATAGTTGCCCCCAGTGCAGCTAGCATAGTTGCCCCCAGTGCAGCTAGCATAGTTGCCCCCAGTGCAGCTAGCATAGTTGCCCCAGTGCAGCTAAAATAGTTGCCCCCAGTGCAGCTAGCATAGTTGCCCCCAGTGCAGCTAGCATAGTTGCCCCCAGTGCAGCTAGCATAGTTGCCCCAGTGCAACTAGCATAGTTTCCCCCAGTGTAGGTAGTATAGTTGCCCCCAGTGTAGGCAGTATAGTGGCCCCCAGTGTAGGTAGTATAGTTTCCCCCAGTGTAGGTAGTATAGTTGCCCCCAATGTAGGTAGTATAGTTGCCCCCAGTGTAGGCAGTATAGTTGCCCCCAGTGTAGGTAGTATAGTTGCCCCCAATGTAGGTAGTATAGTTGCCCCTAGTGTAGCTAGTATAGTTGCCCCCAGTGCAGGTAGTATAGTTGCCCCCAATGTAGGTAGTATAGTTTCCTCCAGTGTAGGTAGTATAGCTGCCCCCAGTGTAGGTAGTATAGTTGCCCCCAGTTAGGTAGTATAGTTTCCCCCAGTGTAGGTAGTATAGTTGCCCCCAGTATAGCTAGTATAGTTGCCCCCAGTGTAGGCAGTATAGTTGCCCCCAGTGTAGGTAGTATAGTTGCCCCCAATGTAGGTAGTATAGTTGCCCCTAGTGTAGCTAGTATAGTTGCCCCCAGTGCAGGTAGTATAGTTGCCCCCAATGTAGGTAGTATAGTTGCCCCCAGTGTAGCTAGTATAGTTGCTCCCAGTGTAGCTAGTATAGCTGCCCCCAGTGTAGGTAGTATAGTTTCCTCCAGTGTAGGTAGTATAGTTGCCCCCAGTTAGGTAGTATAGTTGCCCCCAGTGTAGGTAGTATAGTTGCCCCCAGTGTAGGTAGTATAGTTGCCCCCAGTGTAGGTAGTATAGTTGCCCCCAGTGTAGGTAGTATAGTTGCTCCCAGTGTAGGTAGTATAGCTGCCCCCAGTGTAGGTAGTATAGCTGCCCCCAGTGTAGGTAGTATAGCTGCCCCCAGTGTAGGTAGTATAGTTGCCCCCAGTGTAGGTAGTATAGTTGCCCCCAGTGTAGGTAGTATAGTTGCTCCCAGTGTAGGTAGTATAGCTGCCCCCAGTGTAGGTAGTATAGCTGCCCCCAGTGTAGGTAGTATAGTTGCCCCCAGTGTAGGTAGTATAGTTGCCCCCAGTGTAGGTAGTATAGTTGCCCCCAGTGTAGGTAGTATAGTTGCCCCCAGTGTAGGTAGTATAGCTGCCCCCAGTGTAGGTAGTATAGTTGCCCCCAATGTAGGTAGTATAGTTTCCCCCAGTATAGCTAGTATAGTTGCCCCCAGTGCAGGTAGTATAGTTGCCCCCAGTGTAGGTAGTATAGTTGCCCCCAGTGTAGCTAGTATAGTTGCTCCCAGTGTAGCTAGTATAGTTGCCCCCAGTGTAGATAGTATAGTTGCCCCCAGTATAGCTAGTATAGTTGCCCCCAGTGTAGGTAGTATAGTTGCCCCCAGTGCAGGTAGTATAGTTGCCCCCAGTGTAGGTAGTATAGTTGCCCCCAGTGTAGGTAGTATAGCTGCCCCCAGTGTAGGTAGTATAGTTTCCCCCAGTGTAGCTAGTATAGTTGCCCCCAGTGTAGGTAGTATAGTTGCCCCCAGTATAGCTAGTATAGTTGCCCCCAGTGTAGCTAGTATAGTTGCTCCCTGTGTAGCTAGTATAGTTGCCCCCAGTGCAGCTAGCATAGTTGCCCCAGTGCAGCTAGCATAGTTGCCCCCAGTGCAGCTAGCATAGTTCCCCCAGTGCAGCTAGCATAGTTGCCCCCAGTGCAGCTAGCATAGTTGCCCCAGTGCAGCTAGCATAGTTGCCCCCAGTGTAGGTAGCATAGTGGCCCCCAGTGTAGGTAGTATAGTTGCCCCCAGTGTAGGTAGTATAGTTGCCCCCAGTGTAGGTAGTATAGTTGCCCCCAATGTAGGTAGTATAGTTGCCCCTAGTGTAGCTAGTATAGTTGCCCCCAGTGCAGGTAGTATAGTTGCCCCCAATGTAAGTAGTAGAGTTTCCTCCAGTGTAGGTAGTATAGTTGCCCCCAGTGTAGGTAGTATAGTTGCCCCCAGTATAGCTAGTATAGTTGCCCCCAGTGTAGGTAGTATAGTTGCCCCCAGTGTAGGTAGTATAGCTGCCCCCAGTGTAGGTAGTATAGTTGCCCCCAGTGTAGCTAGTATAGCTGCCCCCAGTGTAGGTAGTATAGTTGCCCCCAGTGTAGGTAGTATAGTTGCTCCCAGTGTAGCTAGTATAGTTGCTCCCAGTGTAGGTAGTATAGTTGCCCCCAGTGTAGGTAGTATAGCTGCCCCCAGTGTAGGTAGTATAGTTGCCCCCAGTGTAGGTAGTATAGCTGCCCCCAGTGTAGGTAGTATAGTTGCCCCCAGTGTAGGTAGTATAGTTGCCCCCAGTATATTTACTCCCAGTGTAGGTAGTATAGCTGCCCCCAGTTAGGTAGTATAGCTGCCCCCAGTGTAGGTAGTATAGTTGCCCCCAGTGTAGGTAGTATAGTTGCCCCTAGTATAGATAGTATAGTTGCCCCCAATGTAGGTAGTATAGTTTCCCCCAGTGTAGCTAGTATAGTTGCCCCCAGTGTAGGTAGTATAGTTGCCCCCAGTGTAGGTAGTATAGTTGCCCCCAGTGTAGGTAGTATAGTTGCCCCCAGTGTAGGTAGTATAGCTGCCCCCAGTGTAGGTAGTATAGTTGCCCCCAGTGTAGGTAGTATAGCTGCCCCCAGTGTAGGTAGTATAGTTGCCCCCAGTGTAGGTAGTATAGTTGCCCCCAGTGTAGGTAGTATAGTTGCCCCCAGTATATTTACTCCCAGTGTAGGTAGTATAGCTGCCCCCAGTTAGGTAGTATAGCTGCCCCCAGTGTAGGTAGTATAGTTGCCCCCAGTGTAGGTAGTATAGTTGCCCCTAGTATAGATAGTATAGTTGCCCCCAATGTAGGTAGTATAGTTTCCCCCAGTGTAGCTAGTATAGTTGCCCCCAGTGTAGGTAGTATAGTTGCCCCCAGTGTAGGTAGTATAGTTGCTCCCAGTGTAGGTAGTATAGTTGCCCCCAGTATAGCTAGTATAGTTGCCCCCAGTGTAGGTAGTATAGTTGCCCCCAGTGTAGGTAGTATAGTTGCCCCCAGTGTAGCTAGTATAGTTGCTCCCTGTGTAGGTAGTATAGTTGCCCCCAGTATAGCTAGTATAGTTGCCCCCAGTATAGCTAGTATAGTTGCCCCCAGTATGGCTAGTATAGTTGCCCCCAATGTAGGTAGTATAGTTTCCCCCAGTGTAGCTAGTATAGTTGCCCCCATTGTTCCTCCACCATAGTTGCCCCCAGTGCAGCTAGCATAGTTGCCCCAGTGCAGCTAGCATAGTTGCCCCCAGTGCAGCTAGCATAGTTGCCCCCAGTGCAGCTAGCATAGTTGCCCCCAGTGCAGCTAGCATAGTTGCCCCAGTGCAGCTAGCATAGTTGCCCCCAGTGTAGGTAGCATAGTGACCCCCAGTGTAGGTAGTATAGTTTCCCCCAGTGTAGGTAGTATAGTTGCCCCCAGTGTAGGTAGTATAGTTGCCCCCAGTGTGTAGTATAGTTGCCCCCAGTGTAGGTAGTATAGTTGCCCCCAGTGTAGCTAGTATAGTTGCCCCCAGTATAGCTAGTATAGTTGCCCCCAGTATAGCTAGTATAGTTGCCCCCAGTATAGCTAGTATAGTTGCCCCCAGTATAGCTAGTATAGTTGCCCCAGTATAGCTAGTATAGTTGCCCCCAGTATAGCTAGTATAGTTGCCCCCAGTGTAGCTAGTATAGTTGCCCCCAGTGTAGCTAGTATAGTTGCCCCCAGTGTAGCTAGTATAGTTGCCCCCAGTGTAGCTAGTATAGTTGCCCCCAGTATAGCTAGTATAGTTGCCCCCAGTGTAGGTTGTATAGTAGCCCCCAGTGTAGGTAGTATAGTTGCCCCCAGTGTAGTTAGTATAGTTGTCCCCAGTATAGCTAGTAAAGGTGCACCCAGTTTAGGCAGTATAGTTGCCCCCAGTGTAGGTAGTATAGCTGCCCCCAGTGTAGGTAGTATAGTTGCCCCCAGTGTAGGTAGTATAGCTGCCCCCAGTGTAGGTAGTACAGCTGCCCCCAGTGTAGCTAGTATAGCTGCCCCCAGTGTAGCTAGTATAGCTGCCCCCAGTGTAGGTAGTATAGCTGCCCCCAGTGTAGGTAGTATAGCTGCCCCCAGTGTAGGTAGTATAGCTGCCCCCAGTGTAGGTAGTATAGTTGCCCCCAGTGTAGGTAGTATAGCTGCCCCCAGTGTAGGTAGTATAGCTGCCCCCAGTGTAGGTAGTATAGCTGCCCCAGTGTAGGTAGTATAGCTGCCCCCAGTGTAGGTAGTATAGCTGCCCCCAGTGTAGGTAGTATAGTTGCCCCCAGTGTAGGTAGTATAGTTGCCCTCAGTATAGCTAGTATAGTTGCCCCCAGTGTAGGTAGTATAGCTGCCCCCAGTGTAGGTAGTATAGCTGCCCCCAGTGTAGGTAGTATAGTTGCCCTCAGTATAGCTAGTATAGTTGCCCCCAGTGTAGCTAGTATAGTTGCCCCCAGTGTAGGTAGTATAGCTGCCCCCAGTGTAGGTAGTATAGCTGCCCCCAGTGTAGGTAGTATAGCTGCCCCCAGTGTAGGTAGTATAGCTGCCCCCAGTATATTTGTTCCCAGTGCAACTAGTATAGTTGCCCCCAGTATAGCTAGTATAGTTGCCCCCAGTATAGCTAGCATAGTTGCCCCCAGTGCAGCTAGTATAGTTGCCCCCAGTGCAGCTAGTATAGTTGCCCCCAGTGCAGCTAGCATAGTTGCCCCCAGTGCAGCTAGCATAGTTGCCCCCAGTGCAGCTAGCATAGTTGCCCCCAGTGCAGCTAGCATAGTTGCCCCCAGTGCAGCTAGCATAGTTGCCCCCAGTGCAGCTAGCATAGTTGCCCCCAGTGCAGCTAGCATAGTTGCCCCCAGTGCAGCTAGCATAGTTGCCCCCAGTGCAGCTAGCATAGTTGCCCCAGTGCAGCTAGCATAGTTGCCCCCAGTGCAGCTAGCATAGTTGCCCCCAGTGCAGCTAGCATAGTTGCCCCCAGTGCAGCTAGCATAGTTGCCCCCAGTGCAGCTAGCATAGTTGCCCCCAGTGCAGCTAGCATAGTTGCCCCAGTGCAGCTAGCATAGTTTCCCCCAGTGTAGGTAGCATAGTGGCCCCCAGTGCAGCTAGTATAGTTGCCCCCAGTATAGCTAGTATAGTTGCCCCCAGTGTAGGTAGTATAGTTGCCCCCAGTGTAGGTAGTATAGTTGCCCCCAGTATAGCTAGTATAGTTGCCCCCAGTGTAGCTAGTATAGTTGCCCCCAGTGTAGGTAGTATAGTTGCCCCCAGTGTAGCTAGTATAGTTGCTCCCTGTGTAGCTAGTATAGTTGCCCCCAGTATAGCTAGTATAGTTGCCCCCAATGTAGCTAGTATAGTTGCCCCCATTGTTCCTCCTTCATAGTTGCCCCCAGTGTAGGTAGTATAGTTGCCCCCAGTATAGCTAGTATAGTTGCCCCCAGTGTAGGTAGTATAGTTGCCCCCAGTGCAGCTAGCATAGTTGCCCCCAGTGCAGCTAGCATAGTTGCCCCCAGTGTAGGTAGTATAGTTGCCCCCAGTGTAGGTAGCATAGTGGCCCCCAGTGTAGGTAGTATAGTTTCCCCCAGTGTAGGTAGTATAGTTGCCCCCAATGTAGGTAGTATAGTTGCCCCCAGTGCAGGTAGTATAGTTGCCCCCAATGTAGGTAGTATAGTTTCCTCCAGTATAGCTAGTATAGTTGCCCCCAGTGTAGGTAGTATAGTTGCCCCCAGTGTAGGTAGTATAGTTGCCCCCAGTGTAGGTAGTATAGTTGCCCCCAGTGTAGGTAGTATAGTTGCCCCCAGTGTAGGTAGTATAGTTGCCCCCAGTGTAGGTAGTATAGTTGCCCCCAGTGTAGGTAGTATAGTTGCCCCCAGTGTAGGTAGTATAGTTGCCCCTAGTATAGCTAGTATAGTTGCCCCCAATGTAGGTAGTATAGTTTCCCCCAGTGTAGCTAGTATAGTTGCACCCAGTGTAGGTAGTATAGCTGCCCCCAGTGTAGCTAGTATAGTTGCCCCCAGTGTAGGTAGTATAGTTGCCCCCAGTGTAGCTAGTATAGTTGCCCCCAGTGTAGGTAGTATAGTTGCCCCCAGTGTAGGTAGTATAGTTGCCCCCAGTGTAGGTAGTATAGTTGCCCCTAGTATAGCTAGTATAGTTGCCCCCAATGTAGGTAGTATAGTTTCCCCCAGTGTAGCTAGTATAGTTGCCCCCAGTGTAGGTAGTATAGCTGCCCCCAGTGTAGGTAGTATAGTTGCCCCCAGTGTAGGTAGTATAGTTGCCCCCAGTGTAGGTAGTATAGTTGCCCTCAGTATAGCTAGTATAGTTGCCCCCAGTGTAGCTAGTATAGTTGCCCCCAGTGTAGTTAGTATAGTTGCCCCCAGTGTAGGTAGTATAGTTGCCCCCAGTGTAGGTAGTATAGTTGCTCCCAGTGTAGCTAGTATAGTTGCTCCCAGTGTAGGTAGTATAGCTGCCCCCAGTGTAGGTAGTATAGTTGCCCCCAGTGTAGGTAGTATAGTTGCCCCCAGTGTAGGTAGTATAGTTGCCCCTAGTATAGCTAGTATAGTTGCCCCCAATGTAGGTAGTATAGTTTCCCCCAGTGTAGCTAGTATAGTTGCCCCCAGTGTAGGTAGTATAGTTGCCCCCAGTGTAGGTAGTATAGTTGCTCCCAGTATAGCTAGTATAGCTGCCCCCAGTGTAGGTAGTATAGTTGCCCCCAGTGTAGGTAGTATAGTTGCCCCCAGAGTAGGTAGTATAGTTGCCCCCAGTGTAGGTAGTATAGTTGCCCCCAGTGTAGGTAGTATAGTTGCCCCCAGTATAGCTAGTATAGTTGCCCCCAGTGTAGGTAGTATAGCTGCCCCCAGTGTAGGTAGTATAGTTGCCCCCAGTATAGCTAGTATAGTTGCCCCCAGTGTAGGTAGTATAGTTGCCCCCAGTGTAGGTAGTATAGTTGCCCCCAGTGTAGCTAGTATAGTTGCTCCCTGTGTAGGTAGTATAGTTGCCCCCAGTATAGCTAGTATAGTTGCCCCCAGTATAGCTAGTATAGTTGCCCCCAGTATGGCTAGTATAGTTGCCCCCAATGTAGGTAGTATAGTTTCCCCCAGTGTAGCTAGTATAGTTGCCCCCATTGTTCCTCCACCATAGTTGCCCCCAGTGCAGCTAGCATAGTTGCCCCAGTGCAGCTAGCATAGTTGCCCCCAGTGCAGCTAGCATAGTTGCCCCAGTGCAGCTAGCATAGTTGCCCCCAGTGTAGGTAGTATAGTTTCCCCCAGTGTAGGTAGTATAGTTGCCCCCAGTGTAGGTAGTATAGTTGCCCCCAATGTAGGTAGTATAGTTGCCCCTAGTGTAGCTAGTATAGTTGCCCCCAGTGCAGGTAGTATAGTTGCCCCCAATGTAGGTAGTATAGTTTCCTCCAGTGTAGGTAGTATAGTTGCCCCCAGTGTAGGTAGTATAGTTGCCCCCAGTGTAGGTAGTATAGTTGCCCCCAGTGTAGCTAGTATAGTTGCTCCCAGTGTAGCTAGTATAGTTGCTCCCAGTGTAGCTAGTATAGTTGCCCCCAGTGTAGGTAGTATAGTTGCCCCCAGTGTAGGTAGTATAGTTGCCCCCAGTGTAGCTAGTATAGTTGCTCCCAGTGTAGGTAGTATAGTTGCCCCCAGTGTAGGTAGAATAGCTGCCCCCAGTGTAGGTAGTATAGTTGCTCCCAGTGTAGGTAGTATAGTTGCCCCCAGTGTAGGTAGTATAGTTGCCCCCAGTATAGCTAGTATAGTTGCCCCCAGTGTAGGTAGTATAGTTGCCCCCAGTGTAGGTAGTATAGCTGCCCCCAGTGTAGGTAGTATAGTTGCCCCCAGTGCAGGTAGTATAGTTGCCCCCAGTGTAGGTAGTATAGCTGCCCCCAGTGTAGGTAGTATAGTTGCCCCCAGTGTAGGTAGTATAGTTGCCCCCAGTATATTTACTCCCAGTGTAGGTAGTATAGCTGCCCCCAGTTAGGTAGTATAGCTGCCCCCAGTGTAGGTAGTATAGTTGCCCCCAGTGTAGGTAGTATAGTTGCCCCCAGTGTAGGTAGTATAGTTGCCCCTAGTATAGCTAGTATAGTTGCCCCCAATGTAGGTAGTATAGTTTCCCCCAGTGTAGCTAGTATAGTTGCCCCCAGTGTAGGTAGTATAGTTGCCCCCAGTGTAGGTAGTATAGTTGCCCCCAGTATAGCTAGTATAGTTGCCCCCAGTGTAGGTAGTATAGTTGCCCCCAGTGTAGGTAGTATAGTTGCCCCCAGTATAGCTAGTATAGTTGCACCCAGTATAGCTAGTATAGTTGCCCCCAGTGTAGGTAGTATAGTTGCTCCCAGTGTAGGTAGTATAGTTGCACCCAGTATAGCTAGTATAGTTGCCCCCAGTGTAGCTAGTATAGTTGCCCCCAGTGTAGGTAGTATAGCTGCCCCCAGTGTAGGTAGTATAGTTGCCCCCAGTATAGCTAGTATAGCTGCCCCCAGTGTAGCTAGTATAGTTGCCCCCAGTGTAGGTAGTATAGCTGCCCCCAGTGTAGGTAGTATAGTTGCCCCCAGTGTAGGTAGTATAGTTGCCCCCAGTGTAGCTAGTATAGTTGCACCCAGTGTAGCTAGTATAGTTGCCCCCAGTGTAGCTAGTATAGTTGCCCCCAGTGTAGGTAGTATAGTTGCCCACAGTATAGCTAGTATAGTTGACCCCAGTGTAGGTAGTATAGCTGCCCCCAGTGTAGGTAGTATAGTTGCCCCCAGTGTAGGTAGTATAGTTGCCCCCAGTGTAGCTAGTATAGTTGCTCCCTGTGTAGGTAGTATAGTTGCCCCCAGTATAGCTAGTATAGTTGCCCCCAGTATAGCTAGTATAGTTGCCCCCAGTATGGCTAGTAGTGTTGGGCGAACATCTAGATGTTCGGGTTCGGGCCGAACAGGCCGAACATGGCCGCGATGTTCGGGTGTTCGACCCGAACTCCGAACATAATGGAAGTCAATGGGGACCCGAACTTTTGTGGTTTGTAAAGCCTCCTTACATGCTACATACCCCAAATTTACAGGGTATGTGCACCTTGGGAGTGGGTACAAGAGGAAAAATTTTTTTAGCAAAAAGAGCTTATAGTTTTTGAGAAAATCGATTTTAAAGTTTCAAAGGGAAAACTGTCTTTTAAATGCGGGAAATGTCTGTTTTCTTTGCACAGGTAACATGCTTTTTGTCGGCATGCAGTCATAAATGTAATACATATAAGAGGTTCCAGGAAAAGGGACCGGTAATGCTAACCCAGCAGCAGCACACGTGATGGAACAGGAGGAGGGTGGCGCAGGAGGAGAAGGCCACGCTTTGAGACACAACAACCCAGGCCTTGCATGAGGACAAGAAGCGTGCGGATAGCATGCTTTGTACCACCATGCAGTCATAAATGTAATAAAGATAAGTGGTTCAATAAACAGGGACCACGCGGCAACGCTAACCCAGCAGCAGCACACGTGATGGAACAGGAGGAGGCGCAGGAGGAGAAGGCCACGCTTTGTGAGACACAACAACCCAGGCCTTGCATGAGGACAAAAAGCGTGCGGATAGCATGCTTTGTACCGCCATGTAGTCATAAATGTAATAAAGATAAGAGGTTCCATAAACAGGGACCGGCAACGGTAACCCAGCAGCAGCAGCAGCAGCAGCAGCAGCAGCACACGTGATGGAACAGGAGGAGGCGCAGGAGGAGAAGGCCACGCTTTGTGAGACACAACAACCCAGGCCTTGCATGAGGACAAAAAGCGTGCGGATAGCATGCTTTGTACCGCCATGTAGTCATAAATGTAATAAAGATAAGAGGTTCAATAAACAGGGACCACGCGGCAACGGTAACCCAGCAGCAGCAGCAGCAGCAGCAGCACACGTGATGGAACAGGAGGAGGCGCAGGAGGAGAAGGCCACGCTTTGTGAGACACAACAACCCAGGCCTTGCATGAGGACAAAAAGCGTGCGGATAGCATGCTTTGTACCGCCATGTAGTCATAAATGTAATAAAGATAAGAGGTTCCATAAACAGGGACCACGCGGCAACGGTAACCCAGCAGCAGCAGCAGCAGCAGCAGCACACGTGATGGAACAGGAGGAGGCGCAGGAGGAGAAGGCCACGCTTTGTGAGACACAACAACCCAGGCCTTGCATGAGGACAAAAAGCGTGCGGATAGCATGCTTTGTACCGCCATGTAGTCATAAATGTAATAAAGATAAGAGGTTCCATAAACAGGGACCGGCAACGGTAACCCAGCAGCAGCAGCAGCAGCAGCAGCAGCAGCACACGTGATGGAACAGGAGGAGGCGCAGGAGGAGAAGGCCACGCTTTGTGAGACACAACAACCCAGGCCTTGCATGAGGACAAAAAGCGTGCGGATATAGCAGCAATGCTTTTTGCCGCCATGCAGTCATAAATGTAATACAGATGAGAGGTTCAATAAACAGGGACCGGAAACGCTAAACCATCCCAGATGTTCATCGGTCATGTTACTTGGTTGGGGTCCAGGAGTGTTGCGTAGTCGTTTCCAATCCAGGATTGATTCATTTTAATTTGAGTCAGACGGTCTGCATTTTCTGTGGAGAGGCGGATACGCCGATCTGTGATGATGCCTCCGGCAGCACTGAAACAGCGTTCCGACATAACGCTGGCTGCCGGGCAAGCCAGCACCTCTATTGCGTACATTGCCAGTTCGTGCCAGGTGTCTAGCTTCATGCCCGGTTTCAGGTCCAGCGGTGCCAGCCACAAATCCGTCTGTTCCTTTATTCCCCTCCAAATTTCCTCCCCTGTGTGCTGCTTATCCCCAAGGCAGATCAGCTTCAGCAACGCTTGCTGACGCATGCCAACAGCTGTGCTGCACTGCTTCCACGATCCTACTGCTGCTGGTGCTGGGTTAGCATTTCCGGATGAGGTACAGCTTTGAGATGCGTTGGAGGAGAAGGAGTCAGAGAGGTAGGTGCTGCTGTTGTTATCCAGCTGTTTGCGGCGTGGGCAACACCCGCGCCGTAGCAGGTGAGGAATCGCTGCCAGGCTCCACAAGGTTCACCCAGTGCGCGGTAAGGGAGATGTATCGACCCTGGCCGAACGCACTCGTCCAGGTGTCAGTGGTGAGGTGAACCTTGCAGGCAACGGCATTCTTCAAGCTTCGGGTTATTTAGCTGACCACGTGCTCATGCAACTCAGGCACTGCAGAGCGCGCAAAGTGGTAGCGGCTGGGAACCACGTAACGTGGGATGGCCACTGACATCATGCCCTTGAAGCTGTTTGTCTCCAGCACTCGATATGGCAGCATTTCGCAGGCCAGAAGCTTGGCTATGCTGGCTGGCTGTTACTGCCACGGCCCGGGGGTCATTTGCTGGCAATTTCCTCTTGTGCTCAAACATCTCAGAGACAGACAACTCAACCGTAGCGCTGCACACCGAAGGGCTGTTGGTTGTTGTGTTTGATGAACACTGGGAGACCTCAAGAGCACTAGTCCGGAAAGTGACAGTGTCAGCATCGTCTGATGTTTGTGAATGTTGTGAACCACGCAATGGCTGGGCTACTGCTGCTGCTGAGGCGGGTCTGGTGGTGAGTCTGGTGAACCCAAGGGAGGCAGTGTTGCTGGTGGTACCCTGTCCTGCCGCGTTTGCCCACAGAGTGGGATGTTTGGATAGAATGTGGCGGCTCATGCTGGTGGTGGAGAGGTTGTTAATACTTTTCCCCCTGCTCAGGCGGGTCTTGCACACCTTGCAAATCGCCATGGTAACATCCTCAGTGCAGTCTTCAAAGAAAGCCCAGACTTTAACTGGCTGAGGACTCGGACCTCGTGCGTGATGTGCTGGTGCTGCTTAACCCACTGCTGGACGCTTGAGAGGTCATCCAAGTAATTATCTGGTCCTGTTCTTTTGGATCTGTGAGGGTTGTTGTCCTGGACAACATGGGCAGTATTGAGTGGGTTTTCTTGGGTGCTCCCCTGTGGCCTGTACGTGAACCGTCAGGGGAAACACCTCTTCCCTTGCCCCTCCCTCTTTCACCGGATTTCTTCCTCATTTCACTTATCCTTAAAGTACACGCTGACTGGCAGCAGTACAGTGGCAGTACAGAAATGCTATACAGTGGTGGGTGAGCGGTGTACCACTATTGTCAGCAGTGACACAGAGCACAATGCTATACAGTGGCGGGTGAGCGGTGTACTACTGTTCCCAGCAGACACAGAGTGGAAGTAAACACAATGCTATATAGTGTGGCTGAGCCGTGTACACAGAGTGGCATTAAACACAATGCTATATAGTCTGCTATATAGTCACCCCGAACAGGGTGATGTTCTGCAGAACCCGAACAGTGGCAAACACTGTTCGCCCAACACTACTGGGAGGGAACGCAGATTTTAGTACCTAAACACACGATACAACATGTTTTCCGGGGTCGGACTCTGAGGCACATACAGATGGTCCCGATCATCATCCTCATCATACAACTCTTCTCCTGAGTCTGACCCACCCACCACCTCTGCCACCCCAACATCCCCAGACACAGACCCCTCATCGTCCTCAACATTAACTTGGGATGCTGGCCTGAGCCAGACCTCCTCCTCCACATCAGGCCCCATCATCTCCTCAATGGCAGCCCTCATTAATCGCTCTGGCGACGGACTGATGGACACAACGTTCTCCTCCGGGGAGGGCTGCTGCTGACCACTGGCTGCTGGGGTGGATGTTATAGCTTGCGTGGGGCGTTGGCTGTTGCTGTTGTTGGGAGTGCTGCTCACAGCGGAGGTCTCTGGGGAACTCATGTTGAGCTCATATAGTGGTTGACGGTGAGTGGAGTATTACTGATCCCAGCAATATACACACTGACTGGCAGAGTACGCAATGCTATATAGTGTGGCTGAGCGGTGTACACAGAGTGGCAGTAAACACAATGCTATATAGTCTGGCTGAGCGAGCGGTGTACTACTGTTCCCAGCAGAATCAGAGTGGCAGTAAACAATGGTATATAGTCTGGCTGAGCGGTGTACACAGAGTGTCAGTAAACAATGGTATATAGTCTGGCTGAGCGAGCGGTGTACTACTGTTCCCAGCAGAATCAGAGTGGCAGTAAACAATGGTATATAGTCTGGCTGAGCGGTGTACACAGAGTGTCAGTAAACAATGGTATATAGTCTGGCTGAGCGGTGTACACACAATGCTATATAGTCTGCTATATAGTGTCAGTAAACAATGGTATATAGTCTGGCTGAGCGAGCGGTGTACTACTGTTCCCAGCAGAATCAGAGTGGCAGTAAACAATGGTATATAGTCTGGCTGAGCGGTGTACACAGAGTGTCAGTAAACAATGGTATATAGTCTGGCTGAGCGAGCGGTGTACTACTGTTCCCAGCAGAATCAGAGTGGCAGTAAACAATGGTATATAGTCTGGCTGAGCGGTGTACACAGAGTGTCAGTAAACAATGGTATATAGTCTGGCTGAGCGAGCGGTGTACTACTGTTCCCAGCAGAATCAGAGTGGCAGTAAACAATGGTATATAGTCTGGCTGAGCGGTGTACACAGAGTGTCAGTAAACAATGGTATATAGTCTGGCTGAGCGGTGTACACACAATGCTATATAGTCTGCTATATAGTGTCAGTAAACAATGGTATATAGTCTGGCTGAGCGAGCGGTGTACTACTGTTCCCAGCAGAATCAGAGTGGCAGTAAACAATGGTATATAGTCTGGCTGAGCGGTGTACACAGAGTTTCAGTAAACAATGGTATATAGTCTGGCTGAGCGGTGTACACAGAGTGTCAGTAAACAATGGTATATAGTCTGGCTGAGCGGTGTACACAGAGTGGCAGTAAACACAATGCTATATAGTCTGGCTGAGCGAGCGGTGTACTACTGTTCCCAGCAGAATCAGAGTGGCAGTAAACAATGGTATATAGTCTGGCTGAGCGGTGTACACAGAGTGTCAGTAAACAATGGTATATAGTCTGGCTGAGCGGTGTACACAGAGTGTCAGTAAACAATGGTATATAGTCTGGCTGAGCGGTGTACACAGAGTGGCAGTAAACACAATGCTATATACTCTGGCTGAGCGAGCGGTGTACTACTGTTCCCAGCAGACACAGAACAGTGAACAGAATGCTATATAGTGTGGCTGAGCGAGCGGTGTACCACTATTCCCAGCAGACACAGAACAGTGAACAGAATGCTATATAGTGTGGCTGAGCGGGCGGTGTACCACTATTCCCAGCAGACACAGAACAGTGAACAGAATGCTATATAGTGTGGATGAGCGAGCGGTGTACCACTATTCCCAGCAGACACAGAACAGTAAACAGAATGCTATATAGTGTGGCTGAGCGAGCGGTGTACCACTATTCCCAGCAGACACAGAACAGTGAACAGAATGCTATATAGTGTGGCTGAGCGAGCGGTGTACCACTATTCCCAGCAGACACAGAACAGTGCACAGAATGCTATATAGTGTGGCTGAGCGAGCGGTGTACCACTATTCCCAGCAGACACAGAACAGTAAACAGAATGCTATATAGTGTGGCTGAGCGAGCGGTGTACCACTATTCCCAGCAGACACAGAACAGTAAACAGAATGCTATATAGTGTGGCTGAGCGAGCGGTGTACCACTATTCCAAGCAGACACAGAACAGTGAACAGAATGCTATATAGTGTGGCTGAGCGAGCGGTGTACCACTATTCCCAGCAGACACAGAGTGGCAGTAAACAGAATGCTATATAGTGTGGCTGAGCGAGGTACACAGAGTGGCAGTAAACAGAATGCTATATAGTGTGGCTGAGCAAGCGGTGTACTACTATTCCCAGCAGACACAGAGTGGCAGTAAACAGAATGCTATATAGTGTGGCTGAGCGAGGTACACAGAGTGGCAGTAAACAGAATGCTATATAGTGTGGCTGAGCAAGCGGTGTACTACTGTTCCCAGCAGTGACACAATGACAGGGGGGACCCTGGCTAGCGTGGCTGGAGCGCGAACTACCCTGCCTGCCTACCCAAAGCTAAACCCACAGACAAATGGCGGAGATATGACGTGGTTCGGGTATTTATTTACCCGAACCACGTGACCGTTCGGCCAATCAGAGCGCGTTCGGGTCCGAACCACGTGACCCGTTCGGCCAATCACAGCGCTAGCCGAACGTTCGGGGAACGTTCGGCCATGCGCTCTTAGTTCGGCCATATGGCCGAACGGTTTGGCCGAGCACCGTCAGGTGTTCGGCCGAACTCGAACATCACCCGAACAGGGTGATGTTCTGCAGAACCCGAACAGTGGCGAACACTGTTCGCCCAACACTAATGGCTAGTATAGTTGCCCCCAATGTAGGTAGTATAGTTTCCCCCAGTGTAGCTAGTATAGTTGCCCCCAGTGTAGGTATTATAGTTGCCCCCAGTGTAGCTAGTATAGTTGCTCCCAGTATAGCTAGTATAGTTGCCCCCAGTATAGCTAGTATAGTTGACCTCAGTATAGCTAGTATAGTTGCCCCCAGTATAGCTAGTATAGTTGCCCCCAGTGTAGGTAGTATAGTTGCCCCCAGTGCCACCTCAAAACCTTTGGAGACAGAGCCTTTTGTCATGCTGCCCCTACACTTTGGAACTCCCTGCCACACCCAATCAGGACAGCTCCATCCCTGGAAGCATTTAAGTCTAAACTGAAAACCTACCTTTTCAGTCTGGCATTCATGAACATCTGACTATCTCCTCTGTAACACAACCCAGACTGAAACCCTGTATTAATCTGAGACACAGCTATGCGCTTTGAGTCCTATGGGAGAAAAGCGCTTTACAAATGTTATTGTATTGTATTGTAGTATAGTTGCCCCCAGTGTAGGTAAGATAGTTGCCCCCAGTGTAGCTAGTATAGTTGCCCCCAGTGTAGGTAGTATAGCTGCCCCCAGTGTAGCTAGTATAGTTGCTCCCAGTGTAGGTAGTATAGTTGCCCCCAGTATAGCTAGTATAGTTGCCCCCAGTGTAGCTAGTATAGTTGCCCCCAGTATAGCTAGTATAGTTGCCCCCAGTATAGCTAGTATAGTTGCCCCCAGTATAGCTAGTATAGTTGCCCCCAGTATAGCTAGTATAGCTGCCCCCAGTGTAGCTAGTATAGTTGCCCCCAGTGTAGCTAGTATAGTTGCCCCCAGTGTAGGTAGTATAGTTGCCCCCAGTGTAGCTAGTATAGCTGCCCCCAGTGTAGCTAGTATAGTTGCCCCCAGTGTAGCTAGTATAGTTGCCCTCAGTATAGCTAGTATAGTTGCCCCCAGTATAGCTAGTATAGTTGCCCCCAGTGTAGGTAGTATAGTTGCCCCCAGTGTAGGTAAGATAGTTGCCCCCAGTATAGGTAGTATAGTTGCTGTTTGGCATATGAACGGCGCTATTGATAAATAACAATACTGTGTGCCGTTTTTCTTCTTTTTTCCCTGTGCGCCATTATTATGCAGTACTAACGATAAATAGCAATAAGCGTTTCTTTTTAATGCGGCGCCATCTTTATGCATAGGCGCTGTGCGCCATTATTCACTGATCCGCTGTGCCCTGCTGTGTGAATGCTTCACTTTCCTCTTCATTAGCAATGTCGACTGTCCTCATTATTATCTGTATTCAAACTGCTCCTGATAAATCCCGTTGTCGATCGGGAGCAGATCAGACATTTAGGAAATAATTGTCAGATCCTGTCAGTTGGACGGGAAATTGTATTGTGAGTACCCAGCATGATGTCCTACCATATTATTATACTGTATTGTGTGTGGCTGAGAGAGACCTTTCAGGAATCCCCCCCCCCCCCCCCCCTTTGAAAATCCCGGGTATGCTCCTGCCTCTATAGATACAGTACAAAGTATGGTCAGATCTCAGATTGGGACTATTATTCTGTAAACTAGTTATGATGTGCTACACTTAGTATAGAATGTTGAATGTAATATAAAATGCAGGTAAGTGACAGTAATGACACTTACCTGCCCAGCCTCTGTACTCCCGGAGGTCCTTCCTCCACCAGCGGGACAGGATGTGGACTCGGACCCCCCTCAGCAGTTTGTAGAGCTGTGTGAGGAGCAGGTAGGACAGAGCCAGGTACCCCAGCAGGGTGAGCCCCGGGTGCAGCACACAGTCCATCCTCTCAGTTGTCCGGCCACTGTCACTGCACTGAATTATACTGCATGGAAGAGTGACTCTGGCCCCTCCCACATCTCGGCCCACACCCTTCTTTTTCACTCTATAATTCATACTTGGACACAGTGAGAGAACTGTCATTCTCTAGTGAGCCTTCTGTTATTGTTGTGGTTCGAGACATTCATCATTTCTATTGGGTTAAACTGTAACGTCCTCCTCCACTGCACTGCTGAGAGTATCAGAAATGCTACAGCAAAATTAAAGAGAATCTGTAAGAACCTGGAGGTACTTACTTTGGGAGGGGGAAGCTTCTGGATCCTAATGAGACTTCCCCCTTCCTCCTGTGCAGCACTGCTCCGGAGGGGACAGCAGCAGACAGTAACGCCGGTGTCGGGCATTCCTTCCATTGGGCGCCAGGGGGAGTGGCGCACCGTTGATTGACAGGGAGGAAGGTGTCACAAAGTTGCCACCAGTATAGTTGCCCCCAGTGTAGGTAGTATAGTTGCCCCCAGAGTAGGTAGTATAGTTGCCCCCAGAGTAGGTAGTATAGTTGTCCCCAGTGTAGATAGTATAGTTGCCCCCAGTGTAGATAGTATAGTTGCCAACAGTGTAGGTAGTATAGTTGCCCCAATATAGCTAGTATAGTTGCCCCCAGTGTAGGTAATATAGTTGCCCCCAGTGTGTAGTATAGTTGCCCCCAGTGTAGGTAGTATAGTTGCCCCCAGTGTAGCTAGTATAGTTGCCCCCAGTGTAGCTAGTATAGTTGCCCCCAGTATAGCTAGTATAGTTGCCCCCAGTATAGCTAGTATAGTTGCCCCAGTATAGCTAGTATAGTTGCCCCCAGTATAGCTAGTATAGTTGCCCCCAGTATAGCTAGTATAGTTGCCCCCAGTATAGCTAGTATAGTTGCCCCCAGTATAGCTAGTATAGTTGCCCCCAGTATATCTAGTATAGTTGCCCCCAGTATATCTAGTATAGTTGCCCCCAGTATAGCTAGTATAGTTGCCCCCAGTGTAGCTAGTATAGTTGCCCCCAGTGTAGCTAGTATAGTTGCCCCCAGTGTAGCTAGTATAGTTGCCCCCAGTGTAGCTAGTATAGTTGCCCCCAGTATAGCTAGTATAGTTGCCCCCAGTGTAGGTTGTATAGTTGCCCCCAGTGTAGGTAGTATAGTTGCCCCCAGTGTAGCTAGTATAGTTGCCCCCAGTATAGCTAGTATAGTTGCCCCCAGTATAGCTAGTATAGTTGCCCCCAGTATAGCTAGTATAGTTGCCCCCAGTATAGCTAGTATAGTTGCCCCCAGTATAGCTAGTATAGTTGCCCCAGTATAGCTAGTATAGTTGCCCCCAGTATAGCTAGTATAGTTGCCCCCAGTGTAGCTAGTATAGTTGCCCCCAGTGTAGCTAGTATAGTTGCCCCCAGTGTAGCTAGTATAGTTGCCCCCAGTGTAGCTAGTATAGTTGCCCCCAGTATAGCTAGTATAGTTGCCCCCAGTGTAGGTTGTATAGTAGCCCCCAGTGTAGGTAATATAGTTGCCCCCAGTGTAGTTAGTATAGTTGTCCCCAGTATAGCTAGTAAAGGTGCACCCAGTTTAGGCAGTATAGTTGCCCATAGCGTAGCTAGTATAGTTGCACCCAGTGTAGGTAGTATAGTTGCCCCCAGTGTAGGTAGTATAGCTGCCCCCAGTGTAGGTAGTATAGTTGCCCCCAGTGTAGGTAGTATAGCTGCCCCCAGTGTAGGTAGTACAGCTGCCCCCAGTGTAGCTAGTATAGCTGCCCCCAGTGTAGCTAGTATAGCTGCCCCAGTGTAGCTAGTATAGCTGCCCCCAGTGTAGCTAGTATAGCTGCCCCCAGTGTAGCTAGTATAGCTGCCCCCAGTGTAGCTAGTATAGCTGCCCCCAGTGTAGGTAGTATAGCTGCCCCCAGTGTAGGTAGTATAGCTGCCCCCAGTGTAGGTAGTATAGCTGCCCCCAGTGTAGGTAGTATAGTTGCCCCCAGTGTAGCTAGTATAGCTGCCCCCAGTGTAGGTAGTATAGCTGCCCCCAGTGTAGGTAGTATAGCTGCCCCCAGTGTAGGTAGTATAGTTTCTCCTAGTGTAGGTAGTATAGCTGCCCCCAGTGTAGCTAGTATAGTTGCCCCCAGTGTAGCTAGTATAGTTGCCCCCAGTATATTTGCTCCCAGTGCAGCTAGTATAGCTGCCCCCAGTATATTTGTTCCCAGTGCAACTAGTATAGTTGCCCCCAGTGCAGCTAGTATAGTTGCCCCCAGTGCAGCTAGTATAGTTGCCCCCAGTGCAGCTAGTATAGTTGCCCCCAGTGCAGCTAGTATAGTTGCCCCCAGTGCAGCTAGTATAGTTGCCCCCAGTGCAGCTAGCATAGTTGCCCCCAGTGCAGCTAGCATAGTTGCCCCCAGTGCAGCTAGTATAGTTGCCCCCAGTGCAGCTAGTATAGTTGCCCCCAGTGCAGCTAGCATAGTTGCCCCCAGTGCAGCTAGCATAGTTGCCCCCAGTGCAGCTAGCATAGTTGCCCCCAGTGCAGCTAGCATAGTTGCCCCCAGTGCAGCTAGCATAGTTGCCCCCAGTGCAGCTAGCATAGTTGCCTCCAGTGCAGCTAGCATAGTTGCCCCCAGTGCAGCTAGCATAGTTGCCCCCAGTGTAGGTAGCATAGTGGCCCCCAGTGCAGCTAGCATAGTTGCCCCCAGTGTAGGTAGTATAGTTGCCCCCAGTGCAGCTAGCATAGTTGCCTCCAGTGCAGCTAGCATAGTTGCCTCCAGTGCAGCTAGCATAGTTGCCCCCAGTGCAGCTAGCATAGTTGCCCCCAGTGCAGCTAGCATAGTTGCCCCCAGTGCAGCTAGCATAGTTGCCCCCAGTGCAGCTAGCATAGTTGCCCCAGTGCAGCTAAAATAGCTGCCCCCAGTGTAGGTAGTATAGTTGCCCCCAATGTAGGTAGCATAGTTTCCCCCAGTGTAGGCAGTATAGTTGCCCCCAGTGTAGCTAGTATAGTTGCCCTCAGTATAGCTAGTATAGTTGCCCCCAGTATAGCTAGTATAGTTGCCCCCAGTGTAGGTAGTATAGTTGCCCCCAGTGTAGGTAGTATAGTTGCTCCCAGTGTAGGTAGTATAGTTGCCCCCAATGTAGGTAGTATAGTTGCCCCTAGTGTAGCTAGTATAGTTGCCCCCAGTGCAGGTAGTATAGTTGCCCCCAATGTAGGTAGTATAGTTTCCTCCAGTGTAGGTAGTATAGTTGCACCCAGTGTAGGTAGTATAGCTGCCCCCAGTGTAGGTAGTATAGCTGCCCCCAGTGTAGGTAGTATAGTTGCCCCCAGTGTAGGTAGTATAGTTGCCCTCAGTATAGCTAGTATAGTTGCCCCCAGTATAGCTAGTATAGTTTCCCCCAGTGTAGGTAGTATAGCTGCCCCCAGTGTAGGTAGTATAGTTGCCCCCAGTGTAGCTAGTATAGTTGCCCCCAATGTAGGTAGTATAGTTTCCCCCAGTATAGCTAGTATAGTTGCCCCCAGTGCAGGTAGTATAGTTGCCCCCAGTGTAGGTAGTATAGTTGCCCCCAGTGTAGCTAGTATAGTTGCTCCCAGTGTAGGTAGTATAGTTGCCCCCAGTGTAGATAGTATAGTTGCCCCCAGTATAGCTAGTATAGTTGCCCCCAGTGTAGGTAGTATAGTTGCCCCCAGTGCAGGTAGTATAGTTGCCCCCAGTGTAGGTAGTATAGTTGCCCCCAGTGTAGGTAGTATAGCTGCCCCCAGTGTAGGTAGTATAGTTGCCCCCAGTGTAGGTAGTATAGTTGCCCCCAGTGTAGGTAGTATAGTTGCCCCCAGTGCAGCTAGCATAGTTGCCCCCAGTGCAGCTAAAATAGTTGCCCCCAGTGCAGCTAGCATAGTTGCCCCCAGTGCAGCTAGCATAGTTGCCCCCAGTGCAGCTAGCATAGTTGCCCCCAGTGCAGCTAGCATAGTTGCCTCCAGTGCAGCTAGCATAGTTGCCCCCAGTGCAGCTAGCATAGTTGCCCCCAGTGCAGCTAGCATAGTTGCCCCCAGTGCAGCTAGCATAGTTGCCCCCAGTGCAGCTAGCATAGTTGCCCCCAGTGCAGCTAGCATAGTTGCCCCAGTGCAGCTAAAATAGTTGCCCCCAGTGCAGCTAGCATAGTTGCCCCCAGTGCAGCTAGCATAGTTGCCCCCAGTGCAGCTAGCATAGTTGCCCCAGTGCAACTAGCATAGTTTCCCCCAGTGTAGGTAGTATAGTTGCCCCCAGTGTAGGCAGTATAGTGGCCCCCAGTGTAGGTAGTATAGTTTCCCCCAGTGTAGGTAGTATAGTTGCCCCCAATGTAGGTAGTATAGTTGCCCCCAGTGTAGGCAGTATAGTTGCCCCCAGTGTAGGTAGTATAGTTGCCCCCAATGTAGGTAGTATAGTTGCCCCTAGTGTAGCTAGTATAGTTGCCCCCAGTGCAGGTAGTATAGTTGCCCCCAATGTAGGTAGTATAGTTTCCTCCAGTGTAGGTAGTATAGCTGCCCCCAGTGTAGGTAGTATAGTTGCCCCCAGTTAGGTAGTATAGTTTCCCCCAGTGTAGGTAGTATAGTTGCCCCCAGTATAGCTAGTATAGTTGCCCCCAGTGTAGGCAGTATAGTTGCCCCCAGTGTAGGTAGTATAGTTGCCCCCAATGTAGGTAGTATAGTTGCCCCTAGTGTAGCTAGTATAGTTGCCCCCAGTGCAGGTAGTATAGTTGCCCCCAATGTAGGTAGTATAGTTGCCCCCAGTGTAGCTAGTATAGTTGCTCCCAGTGTAGCTAGTATAGCTGCCCCCAGTGTAGGTAGTATAGTTTCCTCCAGTGTAGGTAGTATAGTTGCCCCCAGTTAGGTAGTATAGTTGCCCCCAGTGTAGGTAGTATAGTTGCCCCCAGTGTAGGTAGTATAGTTGCCCCCAGTGTAGGTAGTATAGTTGCCCCCAGTGTAGGTAGTATAGTTGCTCCCAGTGTAGGTAGTATAGCTGCCCCCAGTGTAGGTAGTATAGCTGCCCCCAGTGTAGGTAGTATAGCTGCCCCCAGTGTAGGTAGTATAGTTGCCCCCAGTGTAGGTAGTATAGTTGCCCCCAGTGTAGGTAGTATAGTTGCTCCCAGTGTAGGTAGTATAGCTGCCCCCAGTGTAGGTAGTATAGCTGCCCCCAGTGTAGGTAGTATAGTTGCCCCCAGTGTAGGTAGTATAGTTGCCCCCAGTGTAGGTAGTATAGTTGCCCCCAGTGTAGGTAGTATAGTTGCCCCCAGTGTAGGTAGTATAGCTGCCCCCAGTGTAGGTAGTATAGTTGCCCCCAATGTAGGTAGTATAGTTTCCCCCAGTATAGCTAGTATAGTTGCCCCCAGTGCAGGTAGTATAGTTGCCCCCAGTGTAGGTAGTATAGTTGCCCCCAGTGTAGCTAGTATAGTTGCTCCCAGTGTAGCTAGTATAGTTGCCCCCAGTGTAGATAGTATAGTTGCCCCCAGTATAGCTAGTATAGTTGCCCCCAGTGTAGGTAGTATAGTTGCCCCCAGTGCAGGTAGTATAGTTGCCCCCAGTGTAGGTAGTATAGTTGCCCCCAGTGTAGGTAGTATAGCTGCCCCCAGTGTAGGTAGTATAGTTTCCCCCAGTGTAGCTAGTATAGTTGCCCCCAGTGTAGGTAGTATAGTTGCCCCCAGTATAGCTAGTATAGTTGCCCCCAGTGTAGCTAGTATAGTTGCTCCCTGTGTAGCTAGTATAGTTGCCCCCAGTGCAGCTAGCATAGTTGCCCCAGTGCAGCTAGCATAGTTGCCCCCAGTGCAGCTAGCATAGTTCCCCCAGTGCAGCTAGCATAGTTGCCCCCAGTGCAGCTAGCATAGTTGCCCCAGTGCAGCTAGCATAGTTGCCCCCAGTGTAGGTAGCATAGTGGCCCCCAGTGTAGGTAGTATAGTTGCCCCCAGTGTAGGTAGTATAGTTGCCCCCAGTGTAGGTAGTATAGTTGCCCCCAATGTAGGTAGTATAGTTGCCCCTAGTGTAGCTAGTATAGTTGCCCCCAGTGCAGGTAGTATAGTTGCCCCCAATGTAAGTAGTAGAGTTTCCTCCAGTGTAGGTAGTATAGTTGCCCCCAGTGTAGGTAGTATAGTTGCCCCCAGTATAGCTAGTATAGTTGCCCCCAGTGTAGGTAGTATAGTTGCCCCCAGTGTAGGTAGTATAGCTGCCCCCAGTGTAGGTAGTATAGTTGCCCCCAGTGTAGCTAGTATAGCTGCCCCCAGTGTAGGTAGTATAGTTGCCCCCAGTGTAGGTAGTATAGTTGCTCCCAGTGTAGCTAGTATAGTTGCTCCCAGTGTAGGTAGTATAGTTGCCCCCAGTGTAGGTAGTATAGCTGCCCCCAGTGTAGGTAGTATAGTTGCCCCCAGTGTAGGTAGTATAGCTGCCCCCAGTGTAGGTAGTATAGTTGCCCCCAGTGTAGGTAGTATAGTTGCCCCCAGTATATTTACTCCCAGTGTAGGTAGTATAGCTGCCCCCAGTTAGGTAGTATAGCTGCCCCCAGTGTAGGTAGTATAGTTGCCCCCAGTGTAGGTAGTATAGTTGCCCCTAGTATAGATAGTATAGTTGCCCCCAATGTAGGTAGTATAGTTTCCCCCAGTGTAGCTAGTATAGTTGCCCCCAGTGTAGGTAGTATAGTTGCCCCCAGTGTAGGTAGTATAGTTGCCCCCAGTGTAGGTAGTATAGTTGCCCCCAGTGTAGGTAGTATAGCTGCCCCCAGTGTAGGTAGTATAGTTGCCCCCAGTGTAGGTAGTATAGCTGCCCCCAGTGTAGGTAGTATAGTTGCCCCCAGTGTAGGTAGTATAGTTGCCCCCAGTGTAGGTAGTATAGTTGCCCCCAGTATATTTACTCCCAGTGTAGGTAGTATAGCTGCCCCCAGTTAGGTAGTATAGCTGCCCCCAGTGTAGGTAGTATAGTTGCCCCCAGTGTAGGTAGTATAGTTGCCCCTAGTATAGATAGTATAGTTGCCCCCAATGTAGGTAGTATAGTTTCCCCCAGTGTAGCTAGTATAGTTGCCCCCAGTGTAGGTAGTATAGTTGCCCCCAGTGTAGGTAGTATAGTTGCTCCCAGTGTAGGTAGTATAGTTGCCCCCAGTATAGCTAGTATAGTTGCCCCCAGTGTAGGTAGTATAGTTGCCCCCAGTGTAGGTAGTATAGTTGCCCCCAGTGTAGCTAGTATAGTTGCTCCCTGTGTAGGTAGTATAGTTGCCCCCAGTATAGCTAGTATAGTTGCCCCCAGTATAGCTAGTATAGTTGCCCCCAGTATGGCTAGTATAGTTGCCCCCAATGTAGGTAGTATAGTTTCCCCCAGTGTAGCTAGTATAGTTGCCCCCATTGTTCCTCCACCATAGTTGCCCCCAGTGCAGCTAGCATAGTTGCCCCAGTGCAGCTAGCATAGTTGCCCCCAGTGCAGCTAGCATAGTTGCCCCCAGTGCAGCTAGCATAGTTGCCCCCAGTGCAGCTAGCATAGTTGCCCCAGTGCAGCTAGCATAGTTGCCCCCAGTGTAGGTAGCATAGTGACCCCCAGTGTAGGTAGTATAGTTTCCCCCAGTGTAGGTAGTATAGTTGCCCCCAGTGTAGGTAGTATAGTTGCCCCCAGTGTGTAGTATAGTTGCCCCCAGTGTAGGTAGTATAGTTGCCCCCAGTGTAGCTAGTATAGTTGCCCCCAGTATAGCTAGTATAGTTGCCCCCAGTATAGCTAGTATAGTTGCCCCCAGTATAGCTAGTATAGTTGCCCCCAGTATAGCTAGTATAGTTGCCCCAGTATAGCTAGTATAGTTGCCCCCAGTATAGCTAGTATAGTTGCCCCCAGTGTAGCTAGTATAGTTGCCCCCAGTGTAGCTAGTATAGTTGCCCCCAGTGTAGCTAGTATAGTTGCCCCCAGTGTAGCTAGTATAGTTGCCCCCAGTATAGCTAGTATAGTTGCCCCCAGTGTAGGTTGTATAGTAGCCCCCAGTGTAGGTAGTATAGTTGCCCCCAGTGTAGTTAGTATAGTTGTCCCCAGTATAGCTAGTAAAGGTGCACCCAGTTTAGGCAGTATAGTTGCCCCCAGTGTAGGTAGTATAGCTGCCCCCAGTGTAGGTAGTATAGTTGCCCCCAGTGTAGGTAGTATAGCTGCCCCCAGTGTAGGTAGTACAGCTGCCCCCAGTGTAGCTAGTATAGCTGCCCCCAGTGTAGCTAGTATAGCTGCCCCCAGTGTAGGTAGTATAGCTGCCCCCAGTGTAGGTAGTATAGCTGCCCCCAGTGTAGGTAGTATAGCTGCCCCCAGTGTAGGTAGTATAGTTGCCCCCAGTGTAGGTAGTATAGCTGCCCCCAGTGTAGGTAGTATAGCTGCCCCCAGTGTAGGTAGTATAGCTGCCCCAGTGTAGGTAGTATAGCTGCCCCCAGTGTAGGTAGTATAGCTGCCCCCAGTGTAGGTAGTATAGTTGCCCCCAGTGTAGGTAGTATAGTTGCCCTCAGTATAGCTAGTATAGTTGCCCCCAGTGTAGGTAGTATAGCTGCCCCCAGTGTAGGTAGTATAGCTGCCCCCAGTGTAGGTAGTATAGTTGCCCTCAGTATAGCTAGTATAGTTGCCCCCAGTGTAGCTAGTATAGTTGCCCCCAGTGTAGGTAGTATAGCTGCCCCCAGTGTAGGTAGTATAGCTGCCCCCAGTGTAGGTAGTATAGCTGCCCCCAGTGTAGGTAGTATAGCTGCCCCCAGTATATTTGTTCCCAGTGCAACTAGTATAGTTGCCCCCAGTATAGCTAGTATAGTTGCCCCCAGTATAGCTAGCATAGTTGCCCCCAGTGCAGCTAGTATAGTTGCCCCCAGTGCAGCTAGTATAGTTGCCCCCAGTGCAGCTAGCATAGTTGCCCCCAGTGCAGCTAGCATAGTTGCCCCCAGTGCAGCTAGCATAGTTGCCCCCAGTGCAGCTAGCATAGTTGCCCCCAGTGCAGCTAGCATAGTTGCCCCCAGTGCAGCTAGCATAGTTGCCCCCAGTGCAGCTAGCATAGTTGCCCCCAGTGCAGCTAGCATAGTTGCCCCCAGTGCAGCTAGCATAGTTGCCCCAGTGCAGCTAGCATAGTTGCCCCCAGTGCAGCTAGCATAGTTGCCCCCAGTGCAGCTAGCATAGTTGCCCCCAGTGCAGCTAGCATAGTTGCCCCCAGTGCAGCTAGCATAGTTGCCCCCAGTGCAGCTAGCATAGTTGCCCCAGTGCAGCTAGCATAGTTTCCCCCAGTGTAGGTAGCATAGTGGCCCCCAGTGCAGCTAGTATAGTTGCCCCCAGTATAGCTAGTATAGTTGCCCCCAGTGTAGGTAGTATAGTTGCCCCCAGTGTAGGTAGTATAGTTGCCCCCAGTATAGCTAGTATAGTTGCCCCCAGTGTAGCTAGTATAGTTGCCCCCAGTGTAGGTAGTATAGTTGCCCCCAGTGTAGCTAGTATAGTTGCTCCCTGTGTAGCTAGTATAGTTGCCCCCAGTATAGCTAGTATAGTTGCCCCCAATGTAGCTAGTATAGTTGCCCCCATTGTTCCTCCTTCATAGTTGCCCCCAGTGTAGGTAGTATAGTTGCCCCCAGTATAGCTAGTATAGTTGCCCCCAGTGTAGGTAGTATAGTTGCCCCCAGTGCAGCTAGCATAGTTGCCCCCAGTGCAGCTAGCATAGTTGCCCCCAGTGTAGGTAGTATAGTTGCCCCCAGTGTAGGTAGCATAGTGGCCCCCAGTGTAGGTAGTATAGTTTCCCCCAGTGTAGGTAGTATAGTTGCCCCCAATGTAGGTAGTATAGTTGCCCCCAGTGCAGGTAGTATAGTTGCCCCCAATGTAGGTAGTATAGTTTCCTCCAGTATAGCTAGTATAGTTGCCCCCAGTGTAGGTAGTATAGTTGCCCCCAGTGTAGGTAGTATAGTTGCCCCCAGTGTAGGTAGTATAGTTGCCCCCAGTGTAGGTAGTATAGTTGCCCCCAGTGTAGGTAGTATAGTTGCCCCCAGTGTAGGTAGTATAGTTGCCCCCAGTGTAGGTAGTATAGTTGCCCCCAGTGTAGGTAGTATAGTTGCCCCTAGTATAGCTAGTATAGTTGCCCCCAATGTAGGTAGTATAGTTTCCCCCAGTGTAGCTAGTATAGTTGCACCCAGTGTAGGTAGTATAGCTGCCCCCAGTGTAGCTAGTATAGTTGCCCCCAGTGTAGGTAGTATAGTTGCCCCCAGTGTAGCTAGTATAGTTGCCCCCAGTGTAGGTAGTATAGTTGCCCCCAGTGTAGGTAGTATAGTTGCCCCCAGTGTAGGTAGTATAGTTGCCCCTAGTATAGCTAGTATAGTTGCCCCCAATGTAGGTAGTATAGTTTCCCCCAGTGTAGCTAGTATAGTTGCCCCCAGTGTAGGTAGTATAGCTGCCCCCAGTGTAGGTAGTATAGTTGCCCCCAGTGTAGGTAGTATAGTTGCCCCCAGTGTAGGTAGTATAGTTGCCCTCAGTATAGCTAGTATAGTTGCCCCCAGTGTAGCTAGTATAGTTGCCCCCAGTGTAGTTAGTATAGTTGCCCCCAGTGTAGGTAGTATAGTTGCCCCCAGTGTAGGTAGTATAGTTGCTCCCAGTGTAGCTAGTATAGTTGCTCCCAGTGTAGGTAGTATAGCTGCCCCCAGTGTAGGTAGTATAGTTGCCCCCAGTGTAGGTAGTATAGTTGCCCCCAGTGTAGGTAGTATAGTTGCCCCTAGTATAGCTAGTATAGTTGCCCCCAATGTAGGTAGTATAGTTTCCCCCAGTGTAGCTAGTATAGTTGCCCCCAGTGTAGGTAGTATAGTTGCCCCCAGTGTAGGTAGTATAGTTGCTCCCAGTATAGCTAGTATAGCTGCCCCCAGTGTAGGTAGTATAGTTGCCCCCAGTGTAGGTAGTATAGTTGCCCCCAGAGTAGGTAGTATAGTTGCCCCCAGTGTAGGTAGTATAGTTGCCCCCAGTGTAGGTAGTATAGTTGCCCCCAGTATAGCTAGTATAGTTGCCCCCAGTGTAGGTAGTATAGCTGCCCCCAGTGTAGGTAGTATAGTTGCCCCCAGTATAGCTAGTATAGTTGCCCCCAGTGTAGGTAGTATAGTTGCCCCCAGTGTAGGTAGTATAGTTGCCCCCAGTGTAGCTAGTATAGTTGCTCCCTGTGTAGGTAGTATAGTTGCCCCCAGTATAGCTAGTATAGTTGCCCCCAGTATAGCTAGTATAGTTGCCCCCAGTATGGCTAGTATAGTTGCCCCCAATGTAGGTAGTATAGTTTCCCCCAGTGTAGCTAGTATAGTTGCCCCCATTGTTCCTCCACCATAGTTGCCCCCAGTGCAGCTAGCATAGTTGCCCCAGTGCAGCTAGCATAGTTGCCCCCAGTGCAGCTAGCATAGTTGCCCCAGTGCAGCTAGCATAGTTGCCCCCAGTGTAGGTAGTATAGTTTCCCCCAGTGTAGGTAGTATAGTTGCCCCCAGTGTAGGTAGTATAGTTGCCCCCAATGTAGGTAGTATAGTTGCCCCTAGTGTAGCTAGTATAGTTGCCCCCAGTGCAGGTAGTATAGTTGCCCCCAATGTAGGTAGTATAGTTTCCTCCAGTGTAGGTAGTATAGTTGCCCCCAGTGTAGGTAGTATAGTTGCCCCCAGTGTAGGTAGTATAGTTGCCCCCAGTGTAGCTAGTATAGTTGCTCCCAGTGTAGCTAGTATAGTTGCTCCCAGTGTAGCTAGTATAGTTGCCCCCAGTGTAGGTAGTATAGTTGCCCCCAGTGTAGGTAGTATAGTTGCCCCCAGTGTAGCTAGTATAGTTGCTCCCAGTGTAGGTAGTATAGTTGCCCCCAGTGTAGGTAGAATAGCTGCCCCCAGTGTAGGTAGTATAGTTGCTCCCAGTGTAGGTAGTATAGTTGCCCCCAGTGTAGGTAGTATAGTTGCCCCCAGTATAGCTAGTATAGTTGCCCCCAGTGTAGGTAGTATAGTTGCCCCCAGTGTAGGTAGTATAGCTGCCCCCAGTGTAGGTAGTATAGTTGCCCCCAGTGCAGGTAGTATAGTTGCCCCCAGTGTAGGTAGTATAGCTGCCCCCAGTGTAGGTAGTATAGTTGCCCCCAGTGTAGGTAGTATAGTTGCCCCCAGTATATTTACTCCCAGTGTAGGTAGTATAGCTGCCCCCAGTTAGGTAGTATAGCTGCCCCCAGTGTAGGTAGTATAGTTGCCCCCAGTGTAGGTAGTATAGTTGCCCCCAGTGTAGGTAGTATAGTTGCCCCTAGTATAGCTAGTATAGTTGCCCCCAATGTAGGTAGTATAGTTTCCCCCAGTGTAGCTAGTATAGTTGCCCCCAGTGTAGGTAGTATAGTTGCCCCCAGTGTAGGTAGTATAGTTGCCCCCAGTATAGCTAGTATAGTTGCCCCCAGTGTAGGTAGTATAGTTGCCCCCAGTGTAGGTAGTATAGTTGCCCCCAGTATAGCTAGTATAGTTGCACCCAGTATAGCTAGTATAGTTGCCCCCAGTGTAGGTAGTATAGTTGCTCCCAGTGTAGGTAGTATAGTTGCACCCAGTATAGCTAGTATAGTTGCCCCCAGTGTAGCTAGTATAGTTGCCCCCAGTGTAGGTAGTATAGCTGCCCCCAGTGTAGGTAGTATAGTTGCCCCCAGTATAGCTAGTATAGCTGCCCCCAGTGTAGCTAGTATAGTTGCCCCCAGTGTAGGTAGTATAGCTGCCCCCAGTGTAGGTAGTATAGTTGCCCCCAGTGTAGGTAGTATAGTTGCCCCCAGTGTAGCTAGTATAGTTGCACCCAGTGTAGCTAGTATAGTTGCCCCCAGTGTAGCTAGTATAGTTGCCCCCAGTGTAGGTAGTATAGTTGCCCACAGTATAGCTAGTATAGTTGACCCCAGTGTAGGTAGTATAGCTGCCCCCAGTGTAGGTAGTATAGTTGCCCCCAGTGTAGGTAGTATAGTTGCCCCCAGTGTAGCTAGTATAGTTGCTCCCTGTGTAGGTAGTATAGTTGCCCCCAGTATAGCTAGTATAGTTGCCCCCAGTATAGCTAGTATAGTTGCCCCCAGTATGGCTAGTAGTGTTGGGCGAACATCTAGATGTTCGGGTTCGGGCCGAACAGGCCGAACATGGCCGCGATGTTCGGGTGTTCGACCCGAACTCCGAACATAATGGAAGTCAATGGGGACCCGAACTTTTGTGGTTTGTAAAGCCTCCTTACATGCTACATACCCCAAATTTACAGGGTATGTGCACCTTGGGAGTGGGTACAAGAGGAAAATTTTTTTTAGCAAAAAGAGCTTATAGTTTTTGAGAAAATCGATTTTAAAGTTTCAAAGGGAAAACTGTCTTTTAAATGCGGGAAATGTCTGTTTTCTTTGCACAGGTAACATGCTTTTTGTCGGCATGCAGTCATAAATGTAATACATATAAGAGGTTCCAGGAAAAGGGACCGGTAATGCTAACCCAGCAGCAGCACACGTGATGGAACAGGAGGAGGGTGGCGCAGGAGGAGAAGGCCACGCTTTGAGACACAACAACCCAGGCCTTGCATGAGGACAAGAAGCGTGCGGATAGCATGCTTTGTACCACCATGCAGTCATAAATGTAATAAAGATAAGTGGTTCAATAAACAGGGACCACGCGGCAACGCTAACCCAGCAGCAGCACACGTGATGGAACAGGAGGAGGCGCAGGAGGAGAAGGCCACGCTTTGTGAGACACAACAACCCAGGCCTTGCATGAGGACAAAAAGCGTGCGGATAGCATGCTTTGTACCGCCATGTAGTCATAAATGTAATAAAGATAAGAGGTTCCATAAACAGGGACCGGCAACGGTAACCCAGCAGCAGCAGCAGCAGCAGCAGCAGCAGCACACGTGATGGAACAGGAGGAGGCGCAGGAGGAGAAGGCCACGCTTTGTGAGACACAACAACCCAGGCCTTGCATGAGGACAAAAAGCGTGCGGATAGCATGCTTTGTACCGCCATGTAGTCATAAATGTAATAAAGATAAGAGGTTCAATAAACAGGGACCACGCGGCAACGGTAACCCAGCAGCAGCAGCAGCAGCAGCAGCACACGTGATGGAACAGGAGGAGGCGCAGGAGGAGAAGGCCACGCTTTGTGAGACACAACAACCCAGGCCTTGCATGAGGACAAAAAGCGTGCGGATAGCATGCTTTGTACCGCCATGTAGTCATAAATGTAATAAAGATAAGAGGTTCCATAAACAGGGACCACGCGGCAACGGTAACCCAGCAGCAGCAGCAGCAGCAGCAGCACACGTGATGGAACAGGAGGAGGCGCAGGAGGAGAAGGCCACGCTTTGTGAGACACAACAACCCAGGCCTTGCATGAGGACAAAAAGCGTGCGGATAGCATGCTTTGTACCGCCATGTAGTCATAAATGTAATAAAGATAAGAGGTTCCATAAACAGGGACCGGCAACGGTAACCCAGCAGCAGCAGCAGCAGCAGCAGCAGCAGCACACGTGATGGAACAGGAGGAGGCGCAGGAGGAGAAGGCCACGCTTTGTGAGACACAACAACCCAGGCCTTGCATGAGGACAAAAAGCGTGCGGATATAGCAGCAATGCTTTTTGCCGCCATGCAGTCATAAATGTAATACAGATGAGAGGTTCAATAAACAGGGACCGGAAACGCTAAACCATCCCAGATGTTCATCGGTCATGTTACTTGGTTGGGGTCCAGGAGTGTTGCGTAGTCGTTTCCAATCCAGGATTGATTCATTTTAATTTGAGTCAGACGGTCTGCATTTTCTGTGGAGAGGCGGATACGCCGATCTGTGATGATGCCTCCGGCAGCACTGAAACAGCGTTCCGACATAACGCTGGCTGCCGGGCAAGCCAGCACCTCTATTGCGTACATTGCCAGTTCGTGCCAGGTGTCTAGCTTCATGCCCGGTTTCAGGTCCAGCGGTGCCAGCCACAAATCCGTCTGTTCCTTTATTCCCCTCCAAATTTCCTCCCCTGTGTGCTGCTTATCCCCAAGGCAGATCAGCTTCAGCAACGCTTGCTGACGCATGCCAACAGCTGTGCTGCACTGCTTCCACGATCCTACTGCTGCTGGTGCTGGGTTAGCATTTCCGGATGAGGTACAGCTTTGAGATGCGTTGGAGGAGAAGGAGTCAGAGAGGTAGGTGCTGCTGTTGTTATCCAGCTGTTTGCGGCGTGGGCAACACCCGCGCCGTAGCAGGTGAGGAATCGCTGCCAGGCTCCACAAGGTTCACCCAGTGCGCGGTAAGGGAGATGTATCGACCCTGGCCGAACGCACTCGTCCAGGTGTCAGTGGTGAGGTGAACCTTGCAGGCAACGGCATTCTTCAAGCTTCGGGTTATTTAGCTGACCACGTGCTCATGCAACTCAGGCACTGCAGAGCGCGCAAAGTGGTAGCGGCTGGGAACCACGTAACGTGGGATGGCCACTGACATCATGCCCTTGAAGCTGTTTGTCTCCAGCACTCGATATGGCAGCATTTCGCAGGCCAGAAGCTTGGCTATGCTGGCTGGCTGTTACTGCCACGGCCCGGGGGTCATTTGCTGGCAATTTCCTCTTGTGCTCAAACATCTCAGAGACAGACAACTCAACCGTAGCGCTGCACACCGAAGGGCTGTTGGTTGTTGTGTTTGATGAACACTGGGAGACCTCAAGAGCACTAGTCCGGAAAGTGACAGTGTCAGCATCGTCTGATGTTTGTGAATGTTGTGAACCACGCAATGGCTGGGCTACTGCTGCTGCTGAGGCGGGTCTGGTGGTGAGTCTGGTGAACCCAAGGGAGGCAGTGTTGCTGGTGGTACCCTGTCCTGCCGCGTTTGCCCACAGAGTGGGATGTTTGGATAGAATGTGGCGGCTCATGCTGGTGGTGGAGAGGTTGTTAATACTTTTCCCCCTGCTCAGGCGGGTCTTGCACACCTTGCAAATCGCCATGGTAACATCCTCAGTGCAGTCTTCAAAGAAAGCCCAGACTTTAACTGGCTGAGGACTCGGACCTCGTGCGTGATGTGCTGGTGCTGCTTAACCCACTGCTGGACGCTTGAGAGGTCATCCAAGTAATTATCTGGTCCTGTTCTTTTGGATCTGTGAGGGTTGTTGTCCTGGACAACATGGGCAGTATTGAGTGGGTTTTCTTGGGTGCTCCCCTGTGGCCTGTACGTGAACCGTCAGGGGAAACACCTCTTCCCTTGCCCCTCCCTCTTTCACCGGATTTCTTCCTCATTTCACTTATCCTTAAAGTACACGCTGACTGGCAGCAGTACAGTGGCAGTACAGAAATGCTATACAGTGGTGGGTGAGCGGTGTACCACTATTGTCAGCAGTGACACAGAGCACAATGCTATACAGTGGCGGGTGAGCGGTGTACTACTGTTCCCAGCAGACACAGAGTGGAAGTAAACACAATGCTATATAGTGTGGCTGAGCCGTGTACACAGAGTGGCATTAAACACAATGCTATATAGTCTGCTATATAGTCACCCCGAACAGGGTGATGTTCTGCAGAACCCGAACAGTGGCAAACACTGTTCGCCCAACACTACTGGGAGGGAACGCAGATTTTAGTACCTAAACACACGATACAACATGTTTTCCGGGGTCGGACTCTGAGGCACATACAGATGGTCCCGATCATCATCCTCATCATACAACTCTTCTCCTGAGTCTGACCCACCCACCACCTCTGCCACCCCAACATCCCCAGACACAGACCCCTCATCGTCCTCAACATTAACTTGGGATGCTGGCCTGAGCCAGACCTCCTCCTCCACATCAGGCCCCATCATCTCCTCAATGGCAGCCCTCATTAATCGCTCTGGCGACGGACTGATGGACACAACGTTCTCCTCCGGGGAGGGCTGCTGCTGACCACTGGCTGCTGGGGTGGATGTTATAGCTTGCGTGGGGCGTTGGCTGTTGCTGTTGTTGGGAGTGCTGCTCACAGCGGAGGTCTCTGGGGAACTCATGTTGAGCTCATATAGTGGTTGACGGTGAGTGGAGTATTACTGATCCCAGCAATATACACACTGACTGGCAGAGTACGCAATGCTATATAGTGTGGCTGAGCGGTGTACACAGAGTGGCAGTAAACACAATGCTATATAGTCTGGCTGAGCGAGCGGTGTACTACTGTTCCCAGCAGAATCAGAGTGGCAGTAAACAATGGTATATAGTCTGGCTGAGCGGTGTACACAGAGTGTCAGTAAACAATGGTATATAGTCTGGCTGAGCGAGCGGTGTACTACTGTTCCCAGCAGAATCAGAGTGGCAGTAAACAATGGTATATAGTCTGGCTGAGCGGTGTACACAGAGTGTCAGTAAACAATGGTATATAGTCTGGCTGAGCGGTGTACACACAATGCTATATAGTCTGCTATATAGTGTCAGTAAACAATGGTATATAGTCTGGCTGAGCGAGCGGTGTACTACTGTTCCCAGCAGAATCAGAGTGGCAGTAAACAATGGTATATAGTCTGGCTGAGCGGTGTACACAGAGTGTCAGTAAACAATGGTATATAGTCTGGCTGAGCGAGCGGTGTACTACTGTTCCCAGCAGAATCAGAGTGGCAGTAAACAATGGTATATAGTCTGGCTGAGCGGTGTACACAGAGTGTCAGTAAACAATGGTATATAGTCTGGCTGAGCGAGCGGTGTACTACTGTTCCCAGCAGAATCAGAGTGGCAGTAAACAATGGTATATAGTCTGGCTGAGCGGTGTACACAGAGTGTCAGTAAACAATGGTATATAGTCTGGCTGAGCGGTGTACACACAATGCTATATAGTCTGCTATATAGTGTCAGTAAACAATGGTATATAGTCTGGCTGAGCGAGCGGTGTACTACTGTTCCCAGCAGAATCAGAGTGGCAGTAAACAATGGTATATAGTCTGGCTGAGCGGTGTACACAGAGTTTCAGTAAACAATGGTATATAGTCTGGCTGAGCGGTGTACACAGAGTGTCAGTAAACAATGGTATATAGTCTGGCTGAGCGGTGTACACAGAGTGGCAGTAAACACAATGCTATATAGTCTGGCTGAGCGAGCGGTGTACTACTGTTCCCAGCAGAATCAGAGTGGCAGTAAACAATGGTATATAGTCTGGCTGAGCGGTGTACACAGAGTGTCAGTAAACAATGGTATATAGTCTGGCTGAGCGGTGTACACAGAGTGTCAGTAAACAATGGTATATAGTCTGGCTGAGCGGTGTACACAGAGTGGCAGTAAACACAATGCTATATACTCTGGCTGAGCGAGCGGTGTACTACTGTTCCCAGCAGACACAGAACAGTGAACAGAATGCTATATAGTGTGGCTGAGCGAGCGGTGTACCACTATTCCCAGCAGACACAGAACAGTGAACAGAATGCTATATAGTGTGGCTGAGCGGGCGGTGTACCACTATTCCCAGCAGACACAGAACAGTGAACAGAATGCTATATAGTGTGGATGAGCGAGCGGTGTACCACTATTCCCAGCAGACACAGAACAGTAAACAGAATGCTATATAGTGTGGCTGAGCGAGCGGTGTACCACTATTCCCAGCAGACACAGAACAGTGAACAGAATGCTATATAGTGTGGCTGAGCGAGCGGTGTACCACTATTCCCAGCAGACACAGAACAGTGCACAGAATGCTATATAGTGTGGCTGAGCGAGCGGTGTACCACTATTCCCAGCAGACACAGAACAGTAAACAGAATGCTATATAGTGTGGCTGAGCGAGCGGTGTACCACTATTCCCAGCAGACACAGAACAGTAAACAGAATGCTATATAGTGTGGCTGAGCGAGCGGTGTACCACTATTCCAAGCAGACACAGAACAGTGAACAGAATGCTATATAGTGTGGCTGAGCGAGCGGTGTACCACTATTCCCAGCAGACACAGAGTGGCAGTAAACAGAATGCTATATAGTGTGGCTGAGCGAGGTACACAGAGTGGCAGTAAACAGAATGCTATATAGTGTGGCTGAGCAAGCGGTGTACTACTATTCCCAGCAGACACAGAGTGGCAGTAAACAGAATGCTATATAGTGTGGCTGAGCGAGGTACACAGAGTGGCAGTAAACAGAATGCTATATAGTGTGGCTGAGCAAGCGGTGTACTACTGTTCCCAGCAGTGACACAATGACAGGGGGGACCCTGGCTAGCGTGGCTGGAGCGCGAACTACCCTGCCTGCCTACCCAAAGCTAAACCCACAGACAAATGGCGGAGATATGACGTGGTTCGGGTATTTATTTACCCGAACCACGTGACCGTTCGGCCAATCAGAGCGCGTTCGGGTCCGAACCACGTGACCCGTTCGGCCAATCACAGCGCTAGCCGAACGTTCGGGGAACGTTCGGCCATGCGCTCTTAGTTCGGCCATATGGCCGAACGGTTTGGCCGAGCACCGTCAGGTGTTCGGCCGAACTCGAACATCACCCGAACAGGGTGATGTTCTGCAGAACCCGAACAGTGGCGAACACTGTTCGCCCAACACTAATGGCTAGTATAGTTGCCCCCAATGTAGGTAGTATAGTTTCCCCCAGTGTAGCTAGTATAGTTGCCCCCAGTGTAGGTATTATAGTTGCCCCCAGTGTAGCTAGTATAGTTGCTCCCAGTATAGCTAGTATAGTTGCCCCCAGTATAGCTAGTATAGTTGACCTCAGTATAGCTAGTATAGTTGCCCCCAGTATAGCTAGTATAGTTGCCCCCAGTGTAGGTAGTATAGTTGCCCCCAGTGCCACCTCAAAACCTTTGGAGACAGAGCCTTTTGTCATGCTGCCCCTACACTTTGGAACTCCCTGCCACACCCAATCAGGACAGCTCCATCCCTGGAAGCATTTAAGTCTAAACTGAAAACCTACCTTTTCAGTCTGGCATTCATGAACATCTGACTATCTCCTCTGTAACACAACCCAGACTGAAACCCTGTATTAATCTGAGACACAGCTATGCGCTTTGAGTCCTATGGGAGAAAAGCGCTTTACAAATGTTATTGTATTGTATTGTAGTATAGTTGCCCCCAGTGTAGGTAAGATAGTTGCCCCCAGTGTAGCTAGTATAGTTGCCCCCAGTGTAGGTAGTATAGCTGCCCCCAGTGTAGCTAGTATAGTTGCTCCCAGTGTAGGTAGTATAGTTGCCCCCAGTATAGCTAGTATAGTTGCCCCCAGTGTAGCTAGTATAGTTGCCCCCAGTATAGCTAGTATAGTTGCCCCCAGTATAGCTAGTATAGTTGCCCCCAGTATAGCTAGTATAGTTGCCCCAGTATAGCTAGTATAGTTGCCCCCAGTATAGCTAGTATAGTTGCCCCCAGTATAGCTAGTATAGTTGCCCCCAGTGTAGCTAGTATAGTTGCCCCCAGTATAGGTTGTATAGTTGCCCCCAGTGTAGGTAGTATAGTTGCCCCCAGTGTAGGTAGTATAGCTGCCCCCAGTGTAGGTATTATAGCTGCCCCCAGTGTAGCTAGTATAGTTGTCCCCAGTGTAGCTAGTATAGTTGTCCCCAGTATAGCTAGTAAAGGTGCACCCAGTTTAGGCAGTATAGTTGCCCATAGCGTAGCTAGTATAGTTGCACCCAGTGTAGGTAGTATAGCTGCCCCCAGTGTAGGTAGTATAGTTGCCCCCAGTGTAGGTAGTATAGCTGCCCCCAGTGTAGGTAGTATAGCTGCCCCCAGTGTAGGTAGTATAGCTGCCCCCAGTGTAGGTAGTATAGCTGCCCCCAGTGTAGGTAGTATAGCTGCCCCCAGTGTAGGTAGTATAGTTGCCCCCAGTGTAGGTAGTATAGCTGCCCCCAGTGTAGGTAGTATAGCTGCCCCCAGTGTAGGTAGTATAGCTGCCCCCAGTGTAGGTAGTATAGCTGCCCCCAGTGTAGGTAGTATAGCTGCCCCCAGTGTAGCTAGTATAGCTGCCCCCAGTGTAGCTAGTATAGCTGCCCCCAGTGTAGCAAGTATAGCTGCCCCCAGTGTAGCTAGTATAGCTGCCCCCAGTGTAGCTAGTATAGCTGCCCCCAGTGTAGCTAGTATAGCTGCCCCCAGTGTAGGTAGTATAGCTGCCCCCAGTGTAGGTAGTATAGCTGCCCCCAGTGTAGGTAGTATAGCTGCCCCCAGTGTAGGTAGTATAGCTGCCCCCAGTGCAGCTAGTATAGCTGCCCCCAGTGTAGGTAGTATAGCTGCCCCCAGTGTAGGTAGTATAGTTGCCCCCAGTATATTTGCTCCCAGTGCAGCTAGTATAGCTGCCCCCAGTGCAGCTAGTATAGCTGCCCCCAGTGCAGCTAGTATAGCTGCCCCCAGTGCAGCTAGTATAGCTGCCCCCAGTGCAGCTAGTATAGCTGCCCCCAGTATATTTGGTCCCAGTGCAGCTAGTATAGTTGCCCCCAGTGCAGCTAGTATAGTTGCCCCCAGTGCAGCTAGTATAGTTGCCCCCAGTGCAGCTAGTATAGTTGCCCCCAGTGCAGCTAGCATAGTTGCCCCCAGTGCAGCTAGCATAGTTGCCCCCAGTGCAGCTAGCATAGTTGCCCCCAGTGCAGCTAGCATAGTTGCCCCCAGTGCAGCTAGCATAGTTGCCCCCAGTGCAGCTAGCATAGTTGCCCCCAGTGCAGCTAGCATAGTTGCCCCCAGTGCAGCTAGCATAGTTGCCCCCAGTGCAGCTAGCATAGTTGCCCCCAATGCAGCTAGCATAGTTGCCCCCAATGCAGCTAGCATAGTTGCCCCAGTGCAGCTAGCATAGTTGCCCCCAGTGTAGGTAGTATAGCTGCCCCCAGTGTAGGTAGTATAGTTGCCCCCAGTGTAGGTAGCATAGTTGCCCCAGTGCAGCTAGCATAGTTGCCCCCAGTGTAGGTAGCATAGTTGCCCCCAGGGAGCCAGAATCTAAAACCATAGTCAGTGGTGAAGTTGCAGGCAGAGTAGCAATGTCATATTTACATACTCCAGTGCTGCTTTGGGTCTCCTCTGTCCTTCCCAGCAGCCGCACGCTCTATGTTACATACTTCTGGCTCCAAATGCATGTGATATGATCAGGAAATGGAGAAAAGGAGAATGCATCCGCTGGAGCAGGTAAATTATATACTTTTCTGCTATGTCAGGAGAAAGTGTTGGGAGAAGGTGTTTGGGTGTGATCCCCTTGCTAATTTCATTGAGATAGTGGTCCTATTGGTTATTACTGCTCCCCAGCTCAAACTGACAATGTTTTCATTGCAAACATTAAAGGGATATTTATATATATATAGATATACCCCAGTGTAGGTAGTATAGCTGCCCCCAGTGTAGGTAGTATAGCTGCCCCCAGTGTAGGTAGTATAGCTGCCCCCAGTGTAGGTAGTATAGCTGCCCCCAGTGTAGGTAGTATAGCTGCCCCCAGTGTAGGTAGTATAGTTGCCCCCAGTGTAGGTAGTATAGCTGCCCCCAGTGTAGGTAGTATAGCTGCCCCCAGTGTAGGTAGTATAGCTGCCCCCAGTGTAGGTAGTATAGCTGCCCCCAGTGTAGGTAGTATAGCTGCCCCCAGTGTAGCTAGTATAGCTGCCCCCAGTGTAGCTAGTATAGCTGCCCCCAGTGTAGCTAGTATAGCTGCCCCCAGTGTAGCAAGTATAGCTGCCCCCAGTGTAGCTAGTATAGCTGCCCCCAGTGTAGCTAGTATAGCTGCCCCCAGTGTAGCTAGTATAGCTGCCCCCAGTGTAGGTAGTATAGCTGCCCCCAGTGTAGGTAGTATAGCTGCCCCCAGTGTAGGTAGTATAGCTGCCCCCAGTGTAGGTAGTATAGCTGCCCCCAGTGCAGCTAGTATAGCTGCCCCCAGTGCAGCTAGCATAGTTGCCCCCAGTGTAGCTAGTATAGTTGCCCCCAGTATATTTGCTCCCAGTGCAGCTAGTATAGCTGCCCCCAGTGCAGCTAGTATAGCTGCCCCCAGTGCAGCTAGTATAGCTGCCCCCAGTGCAGCTAGTATAGCTGCCCCCAGTGCAGCTAGTATAGCTGCCCCCAGTATATTTGGTCCCAGTGCAGCTAGTATAGTTGCCCCCAGTGCAGCTAGTATAGTTGCCCCCAGTGCAGCTAGTATAGTTGCCCCCAGTGCAGCTAGTATAGTTGCCCCCAGTGCAGCTAGCATAGTTGCCCCCAGTGCAGCTAGCATAGTTGCCCCCAGTGCAGCTAGCATAGTTGCCCCCAGTGCAGCTAGCATAGTTGCCCCCAGTGCAGCTAGCATAGTTGCCCCCAGTGCAGCTAGCATAGTTGCCCCCAGTGCAGCTAGCATAGTTGCCCCCAGTGCAGCTAGCATAGTTGCCCCCAGTGCAGCTAGCATAGTTGCCCCCAATGCAGCTAGCATAGTTGCCCCCAATGCAGCTAGCATAGTTGCCCCAGTGCAGCTAGCATAGTTGCCCCCAGTGTAGGTAGTATAGCTGCCCCCAGTGTAGGTAGTATAGTTGCCCCCAGTGTAGGTAGCATAGTTGCCCCAGTGCAGCTAGCATAGTTGCCCCCAGTGTAGGTAGCATAGTTGCCCCCAGGGAGCCAGAATCTAAAACCATAGTCAGTGGTGAAGTTGCAGGCAGAGTAGCAATGTCATATTTACATACTCCAGTGCTGCTTTGGGTCTCCTCTGTCCTTCCCAGCAGCCGCACGCTCTATGTTACATACTTCTGGCTCCAAATGCATGTGATATGATCAGGAAATGGAGAAAAGGAGAATGCATCCGCTGGAGCAGGTAAATTATATACTTTTCTGCTATGTCAGGAGAAAGTGTTGGGAGAAGGTGTTTGGGTGTGATCCCCTTGCTAATTTCATTGAGATAGTGGTCCTATTGGTTATTACTGCTCCCCAGCTCAAACTGACAATGTTTTCATTGCAAACATTAAAGGGACTCCGAGCAGTGCCTGTGGCTATGCCTTTAAAGGGACTCCGAGCTCTACTTAAAAAGTAAAATTGTACTCACCTGGGGCTTTTAGTCCAGCGCTGGTCAGGAGGTCCCACGACGGCGTCCTGGCTCCTCTCCTAGGCCCCGCTCCGGAATGGCTGGACGGCAGCAGCCCGGTGACACTCGGCCGGGCTCCTTCCTGGTATGACGCGGCTGACGTCACCACGCCGGCCGCCTCGCGTCATCACGGCAGCCGGCGTGGTGACGTCAGCCGCGTCATACCAGGAAGAAGGAGCCCGACACTCGGCAGAGTGTCGCCATCCAGCCATTCCGGAGCAGGGCCTAGGAGAGGAGCCAGGACGCCGTTGTGGGACCTCCCGACCAGCGCTGGACTAAGGAAAGCCCCGGGTGAGTACAATTTTACTTTTTAAGTAGAGCTCGGAGTCCCTTTAAGCATACCCACAACTAATTATATCCTCACACCTACCAGCATGATGTTTGTAATTATATCCCCCTGGGTTCCTTATATTTCATTGCATTGTGCTGAATGGAGCTGCCGACACTGGGGAAAAGTCGGACTCTCAAACAGTGCAGAAACTATGGAAAGATGCATATCATTTTGAAGCCCTTTCTCATGGTATATAAACTGCTGCCCTACGCCTTTTAGTTTGATATTTTTGCGATTGAAATTGCTGCAGTCGGGATTTCGATAGCGAAAACTAAAAGGTGTAGGGTGGCGGTTTATATATCATTGAAAAGAGGAGAAAGCTTCAAAATGATATGCATCTTTCCATAGTTTCTGCACTGCTCAGAGTCCCTTTAACAGGCAGAAGGCTGTGCACTTGTTTTCTGCTTACAGCGATTCACATTTGAAGCTCTGAAGGGACAGCAAGGAGGGATTAAGGCCTTTAGTTTGACTCCTGTGGCCCAAGTCTTTATGTGAATATTAGTTTTAGGCAACTTTGTTACAGCTACCAAGTGTCTTTTGGGAACCCAGTCCCCATATCCCTTTCAAGAATGTAAAGATCTGTGTAAATATCTACTGAAATGTATTCAATTTTATCCCCTCTTAAATATATTTTGTTCAAATGTTAATATGAAGGACTAGTAGACCCAAGCCCGTTTAAAGACGGGCTCTAGGTCTTTTTTCTACCACCGCCACCAGTGCACACGCAACTGCCTTGCTCCTGTCCATACTGCGCACATGCGCAGTAGCAAACAGGGACAGCTGGACGAAGCGACACATGGAGATTAGAGGATAATGGACCACTGTTAAAAGACCAGTGTGGGCTGAATTTTTCTTAAGAATTATGGTATGCATGAGTAGAGGGTGTGTTATGGTGTGATTAGGGGTGTGGCAGAGGCAGAAAAGTTGGGTTATGATTTTTGTACCATCCACAGCTCTTAACTGTCTTTGGAAGGAAAGTCTTTGTGGGGTAGCACCAAATCTTTGTATCCGTCAGGACTAAAGTTCTGAATTAGAAAGTCATCATAAGAAAACCCAGTTTACAAAAAGGTTATTTTATTTTGATTACAGAACTTGTTCATGATACTTTACAGTGACAGCAACACCAGCAATGACAACCACAAAACTGACTGACGCCACGGCAACTAACACCCACAGCTCCAAAGGCTGGGCTTCAGGAGGAGACATTCTGGAGGACAGATTGCGACGATACAGGTGAGACTCTTCTCCAGCTATGAGGAGGGGACCGAGAACAGCCTGGCTGACCACTTCAGACTGAAGACCTGCAGGAACTGAGAAATATAGAGTGTTACCCTACAGGCCAGCCATTGAGAAATTGTAACAAGGTCATAAATTAGCCATTAGAGAATTCAGAGTGGATTTAATGCCTGCAAATTTATGCAACAACTTTGGAGATTCCCTCCCTTTAGGAGCAGGGGTGTCAGTCTCAAATACAAAAAGTGGTCTGAAATTGAGCTGTGGGACCAAATTGCAGTCTGACCTCAGTATCTAGTGGCCACCTTCCTCCCTTATAAAGTTCCCTGGTGTTTAGTGGTCCTCCCTCCCCTATACAGGTCCCTGGTGTCTAGTGGCTCCCTTCCCTCTCCTACAGTTCCCTGGTATCTAGTGCTGTCCCCCTGCCCATATGGCTTCCCTGGTGATCTAGGGCTTACCCTTCAATATAGCTTCTCTGGTGGTCTAGAGCGAGCCAAATATAATAGAGTGGGGAAACAACCCGAGGGCCCAATCTGATGGCTCTGGGGGGGGGGGGGGGGGGCACAAAGCATGGGGTGCTGTCAGAGTCATCCAACTGATGACACGCCCTTTCCCATCCCTCCACTGGTGGCCAATTGCCCATGCATGTTGCAGCAGGAATTTTGCCATATGCACTTCCTGGTGTCCCAATCTAGAATTATCCCTCTGGCCAGTTAGAGTGGGTGTAGAGAAAAATTACATTGAAATATAGAACCTATGGGTCTCTTGACCACAATGGCTACATTGTGGTCAAGAGACCCATAGGTTCTATATTTCAATGTAATTTTTCTCTACACCCACTCTAACCTAAACCCATCTGATTAAATGGGTTTATGTTTATCAAATGTTGATTTTCCTTCAAATGTGTATCAGATCTATGCTTACGTTTCTATGACTGAAAGGAACCGTTTGTACAGACAGTGACAGGATGCTTGGCTTGCATTTTGTTGGAATGAGACAATCACAAGATTATGAGAAGACAGCAAACAGACATTACTCAACTAGAAGAATACTTATACCAGCAGATTTCACTAACCAATGGACAAACATTAATCTAGCATGTTCAGCAATTCTTTTATATGTGCTATGTATATCTTTAATACAGCCCATTTTATACATCATATTAACATGTAATTACATTATGCCATAAGCTTAATTAAAACCTCTCCCCAAGCTCTCTGGGGCAGAGAACTATACCATCAACATTTGGTGTGAGACTCAATTACGCATGCATAATTGTTTTTGATTCCAGGTGAGACCCGAGGCCTACATCCTTGAGATTTCTCTTGTTACCACCATCTCTAGTTGCTGGGAAAGAATTGAGATGTAGCCCCTCAGCTGTATTCAGGTTCTAGTTGGAGACCATTACTGGAGGGAGTAGACTCACCAGCTTCTCGCTTGCCAAATCCTCGTTGTCTTCCTTGCACAGAGCCCCATCCTCTGGCCTGACCGGCAGGCATGCTACAGAGCCCGGCAGATGTTATTAGAGCCTTCCACTGGAGACCAGCTGTAGGAAGAACAGGAAAGATTAGTGTGAACCTCCAGACAAAAAAAACAAAACAAAAAAAACACAATTGACGGTTATACACAATCGATACAAGACATGCTGTGAACAATATTGACATCCATACATGTTAATACTCTCCTGCACTGTATACTAGACCCTTGCTTGACACATTTTGGCAAGTTACAGGAAAAAGTTATGCAAATTAGATCACTTTTGCACAGAAATCCTGGGGAAATTTGAACACCAGGGAGGTTAACAGCATCAGAATTTCATCTTACCCAAGCCTCATTTTTAGCTGCACAGAAGCAAAGCTCCACCCCATCAAAAAAAAAAAATCTGCCCAGGCATACTCTCCTGATGCTGTGTAAAGCATGATGATGGATGTTCCCAGCACATGCAGCTGGGAGGGGCGAGCACACAGGACAGTTGGAACTGTCTCATGCTCCTCATCACCTCCTTTCAACCAAAAAGATGTCTGCCCCATGAAACACTTGCCTGTTCTTTTAAGACAGGGTGGGTAAGAGATTATACTCTATTTTGATTCACATAACTAATGACAGTAACTAATGACAACTAACTTAATGACAGTATGTTCAGGCTGAAGTTCCTCTAACCATTTTATAGTGCTAAACTGTTCACCCAAGACTACAAAGAGGTCATCTCTAGATTTCTACCTCAAGATGGGCACTGAGGTTTTAATTCCTGCTTATATAGTCGTCACTAACTGTCCCTCAGAGGGGCTCACAATCTAGTCCGTACCATAGTCATATGTCTATGTATGTATTGTGTAGTGTATGTTTTGTAGTCTAGGGACAATTTTTTTTTTTAGAGGGGAAGCCAATTAACTTATCTGTATGTTTTTGGAATGTGGGAGGAAACCGACAGAAACGGGGAGAACATACAAACTCCTTGCAGATGTTGACCTGGCTGGGATTTGAACTTGGGACCCAGTGATACAAGGCGAGAAAGCCAACCACTATGCCACTGTGCTGCCCATTCATGTTTGTTGAACAATGGAAGTGTTCTCATCTAAGCGATTTGCTGAAATAGAATTGTGTTGCCTGTAGCATTTTCGGAGTGATTCTGCAAGCTAAATTGAACTAGAAATCACAAAATGCTGATCAATGAAAGAAAAAAAAACAAAGAAAAAAAAAAACACAAGAACAGCCTAGTAGCTTTGGCACTACATAAACATCTGTCACATTAGGTACTTACAGGTGAAGTTTAGAAAACTCTGTAGGAAATGGTCTAGCTGGAATAAGAGCAGCACTGCTGCCCTTGTATACAAAAATACCTTACTACCAACTCTTGCAAAGAATTTACACCAGTGTGTGCAGTGGCGTAGCTAAGGAGCTGTGGGCCCCGATGCAAGTTTTACAATGGGGCCCCCCAAGCACTCTATACATAACAATTGATACGGTGCACCAAAACCTGCCAATGGCAACTACAGTGTCAGAGGTGCAAGAAGGGGATGGGGAACAGCTTGTTTATGATTACCAATATTCAAAGCATCTATAGAAGTGATTATTACCAGCACAGGGCCAATAAAGAGCTAATACTGCAGTTGAGGGGGGGCCCTTTGGGCCCCTGTGGCTCAAGGGCCCCGATGCGGTCGCAACCTCTGCAACCCCTATTGCTACGCCCCTGAGTGTGTGCCAGAGAAAGGTTTGTGCAATCCCTGTTCTGACAAGCTTTTCTATTAGACTTGCGTCCATCCACATCTTACCTATTGGTGGCTTTGTTGAAGGAGCAGGCCTTGTTCATGGAGTCGGGGACCTGAGTTGCTGGTGCAGCTGTCAGATTACAGGTGATGTAGACCTAAGAGGGATTGTAACATTAGAAAGTCTGATCTTAAAACTTAGATAGTCTCCTTAACACTGCCACTGCCTATAGAGCGCGTCCTAGTGGCTGCAGCTCTGGCGCTTTGAGTCCGCCAGGAGAAAAGCGCTATATAAGTATTTGTCTTAAAGTATGGTGTGAGAAGAAAAGGCCAGTAGTGAGCAGAAAGGGAAGCAGATTACAGCCAGGAAGTATAAAGACAGTATTATATTAAAGATTACAAGAAAAGTAGGAAATATTGAATGAAGCAGAGATACATGACAGGATCTGATGAGAGGACAGACTGTCATAGATGCATGAAGTATATTGAGAAAGACAGATAACGGACAAGAGATTTGAGCAAGAGTCAGCTATTAGCAGCGTGCTGTATACAAATAATCCTATTTTCTGAGAAACTAAAGATTTGCCTGTTTGCCTCATTAATCATATTCTACCTGCCTGGGTCATTTCTAACTGCTGAGGTGATTTTTAGGATTACTACAAGAGAACTGAAAATTCCTTTTTATATTTGTATTCTTCTGGCCAGTAACATTTATATTAAAACCATATGAATTTTGACTTAAAGGACTTCAGGGCCAAAAAGAAGAAAATTACACTATACCTTTTTATTAGCAGAATCCATGGAGGACGTCCTGCGTGTCTCCCGCTCCGTTCCACCATCAGTGCAGGCCTTTCCGTTCCCCCAGGGCTTGGCCTGACCCCACCGAACGGGTCGCATTGATTCCACCTCTAAGATGGCCGCCGCCTTTGATCTGCGGCTGCGCAGTACGCTTTGCTGCGAGTACACAGACTTTAGCCCGCCTCCCGCCGCGTAGTGGGTCCCAGCATGCTCCCCAAGTGTATGTCGGGCAGTGATGTGAGCGCGCCCGTACACTTGGGGAGCATGGTTTGATATCGCTGACTGGAAGCCACTGTTCTGGAGAATTCATTCTAGTTTGATAGCACTTGAAGAACAGGGAGAATATGTTATCGGTTTCTATTTTTTTTTTTTTTATTTATATTCAGCTGATTTGTGGAACAAGCCCTACCTGCACCAGGCCTGCAACGATTAAATATACCCATTGGAGCCACAGTTTTACAGACCTAGCATAAGAATTATCTTACCCGTGTCTGACAACATAAATCTAAGCCCCAAGTGTGAACTTGGCTGCAAGGGACAGAGAACTGATAGGGTATGACCTAGTGGGCTGCTCAGCATACTCAGTTCTGTGGCAAGGCTGTCATAGCCAGTGGCGTAGCTACAAACCTCTGGGCCCCGATGTGGAATCTGGATGTGGGCCACCCCCCCCCCCCCCCCCGGCAACACCCAACGCACACACATATCTGAATCCCTATAGCCAGCTATAGGTCCTCCCCAGTATAGGTAGCCAGGCATAGGTAAGCCAGTATAGTTGCCCCCAGTATAGGTTAGATAGGCAGGCACCGCCGGTATAAGTTAGATAGGTGCCCCCAGTACAGGTTAGCTAGGTGGGTGCCTCTAATATAGGTAGCCAGAATAGTTGCCCCCAGCATAGGTTAGATAGGTAGGTGCCTCCAATATAGGTAGCCAGTATAGTTGCCACCTGTATAGGTTAGCTAGGTGCCCCTAATACAGGTTAAATAAGCAAGTGCCCCCAGTATAGGTTAGATGAGGTAGGTGCCCCCCAGTATAAGGTTAGATTAGGTAGTTGCCCCCACATAATGGAGGGGGGTGCCACAGCGAGGGCAGCCTGACCTCTCCCCGGCCCCCCCCCCCCCCCCCCGATGCAGAGTGAGCACGCACGGAAGTGCTGTAGGCAGAACTCACCTTTGTCCCTGGTTCCAATCGCCGCTGATCTCTTCCCGCTCTGCATAGATGCGGATACACTGCTTCCTGTTTAGCCGGAAGCAGTGTGTATCAGCGTCTATGCAGAGAGGAGATCATCGGCGATTGGAACGCAGGGAGGAGAGTTCTGTCTACAGCGCTTCTGTGTGCGCTCACTCTGCATCTGAGGGGGGGCCCGGGGAGAGGAAGGGAGGGAGAGGTCGGGCTGCCCTCCCTGCGGTTGCAGCTCCCCCCTCCATTACAGCGCCCCCTCCCAATAGCGCGCATGGCCCTCCAAACGGACATGGCCCCCCCCTTCAGGAGCCGGGCCTGGTCGCCAAGGCGACCCTGGGCCCTTCGCCACTGGTTATAGCTTAAAAGCAGAATGTAAAAGTTTACCTTACTGGGTGCTAGAATAGAAAAGGCTATGCTGGATGTAGATAGTAATGTTTGATAAGGATGTTAACCTTCTTAATTTAATTCACAGGCAGAAGAATGTAGTGTTTTATAAAGTGTAATAACCTTTTACCCACAGGTGTGTTTAGATCAGCTGTAGTAGAGAAGAAGAAAGCTAATAAGAGTGTCATTGACTGTTGATTTATTCATTGTATAAATATCTGGTTCATTTAACCTATTTGGTTTAATTAATTCAAATTGAACCAATTTGTGTTGATTAGTGTCTGGTGGATTCCCCCTAAGCAACCTCCATTTTTGTACCTGTTACATACAGCATGTATAGTAGAAAATACAGGCATTGAAGAGTGTGTTGGCAAGTCTAACTGAGCATGTGCAAACAGTCTAACGCAGCTAAAAATGTGTATAACGCACAGCATGCAGCACTTTCAATTAACGTGCAGCTTTAGACACCAACGCTATTTGTGCACTGAACAGGCCATTGATTTTCATTGCTTTGAGTTATTATAAGTGTTGTTTAAATGTGCGACTTTAACATCACACTGAAAGAGCCCTAAGACATTTGGTAAAAGATAGTCTAAACAACTGTGGAGTCTTAACAGCAAGCTGTTCTGGCGGTACAGTGTAGTGATGTCCGGTTCATGAGTGGTTGGTTCATTTGAGCCGGTTCTTTCCTGTGAGTTGAGTGATCTGAGTGGCACTGAACCGAATCAGTTCAGTGAATGAGCCAGGAACTGCAGCTTCACAGGGTTCTTTTTCACTGCAAAACCAATTTTGATGTGCATTTATGTTTGATTAGCAAGTGTCTTGATTTTTTGAAAATAGATACTAGTGGTTAAATCACTACAAAAATTGAATCATTTTTTCATGTGTTCCTACACTGTACATTGAAACGCAAAACGCATCATAATCGTACAGACATGCGTTAAATGCAAACATGGCAGTGGAAAAGGCCATCCAGGATTTTAAACAGGCTGCACTTAAGAATCAGCAAACACGTGTTTTTGGGACAAACGCAGCTAGTGGAAAAGGGCCCACACAGCTGAAGGAGAAGGAATAATAGATGTCTGGGCCAATTAGCAGGGGAGTGACTAGCAAGGAGTTACTGCTAGCCACACACCCCAGTGAAATGAATCAAATGATTATATTTTTAATGAATTGAATCGATTCATTGAAAAGAGCCAGACTTAAAGGGACTCTGAGCTCTGCCCAAAATAAACATTTCCACTTACCCGGGGCTTTCTGCAGCCCAGTGCTGGTCGGGACGTCCCACGCCGGCCTCCTGGCTCTTCTCCCCACGGCTGTCCATATAGAGCTGTCCGGCAGCTCCCCGGGCGACACTGGCCGAGTGTCGGGGCTTCTTCCGCAAACCTCAATGACGTCGCGCCCGGCCGCCACGCGTCATCACGGCGGCCGACGTCGATGAGGTTTGCGGAAGAAGAAGCCCCGACACTTGGCCAGTGTCGCCCGGGGAGCCGCCGGACAGCCGTGGGGAGAAGAGCCAGGAGGCCAGCGTGGGACGTCCCACCCAGCACTGGGCTGCAGAAAGCCCCGGGTAAGTGGAAATTTTTATTTTAGGCAGAGCTGGGAGTCTCTTTAAGTGATGGTCTCCCTGGCCAGAGTTGTGCTGATTCTTCAGGTGAGCTACCCAGCCAACACATGAGCTGCTTGTGACAGCTTATAATAAAAGCCACTCCCAGCTTCCCTTTAGATCTGCATGCAACTAGAGGGCTCTACATCAATCTAAACACCACATTTATATTGCACTTTTCTCCTTTTGTCTCTGTCAGAGCTACAGCCACTAGAGTTTGCTCTATTGGAAGTAGCAGTGTTAAGGAGTGTTGCCCAAGGTCTCCTCCCTTACTAGGAAGAGCCAAGATCCGAGCCCAGGTCTCTTGTGCCAGAGCCCTAAAACTAAATATCTCACTGCATGTTCAGATCTTTGAATTGGATGACTTTTAAGCATTTACCACACAAGTCAGCTTTTTTATTTTCCATGGGAAAGCCATAAAAAACCCGCAAGCAGCATCTCCTTCCATTGACATCACCTGCCAGCAGTAAAAATGTCACCATATGATAAATGTCTGAATTAAATCAGGGAGAGCGAAGATTTTTCAATGAGCAGACTAAATCATTTATACATAATTATAGTAAAAATGAAGACATCCAAGCTCAAAAAAAAAAAAAAAAAAAAAATCCACTTACCTGGGGCTTCCTCAAGCCCATGGCAGCTGTCCTGTGCCTTTGCCGCAGCCTCGCCAGGTTGGGTTCCTACTGTGCAGGTCACGTGATTTCTGACCTCAGAACGGTACTGCACAGGCGCAGTACCATCTTAATGATGTCGGGGAAACCATGTGACCTGCACTGGAGCGCTGAAGAAGCCGACCCGGAACCTGGCCTGGTGAGGCTGCACCAGCGGAGAAGACGGGAGCTGCGGTGGGGACACAGGACAGCTGCCATGGGCTGGAGGAAGCCCCAGGTAAGTGGATTTTTTTGGAGCTTGGATCACTCCTTTAACCTCCCTAGCGTTCAATTTCCCCAGGATTTCTGTGCAAAAAGTGATAACATTTATTTAAAACTTTTCCCAGTAACTTGCCGAAATGTGTCAAGCAAGGGTCTAGTATAAAGTGCAGGAGTGTATTGATGTGTATGCACGTTTATACTGTTCACAGCATGTTTTTATGGACGGATATATCTGTCAGTACCGCTAGGGAGGTTAAGCACTTTACTACATTGTCACTGCAGTTCCTCTTTAAGTCTCACTGCTAGCATGTACAACCACAAAGTTCACAAGTTTATTTTCCCCTCCCACTGACCCAGGTTTAGGTAGTTACCACCTCCCCCCCTTATCTAAGACTTGATGACTCTGTTCAGGTTTGCTGGGACACTTGTCCAATCTATAAACAGTTTGGGACCAACTAAGGCCCGGTTCACACTTGCGGTTCTCTGCCAAACAGACCGGATGACCTGACCGGATCCGGACCGGATCCGGATCGGAACTGTACGGTTCTGATCCGGATCCGATCCGGATCCGGTCAGGTTGCATCAGGTGTTCATCAGGATGCGATCCGGATCAGTTTGGCAAAAGTTAGTACAAACCAAATAAAATGTTGGGGTCTGGGAGGTCAGCAGAAGGGGGACCTGTGGAATCAGGCCCTCCGCTGTTTAGCACTCACCTCCACCTCCGACATGCTGCCAACATCTCCAGCTCATTAAAAGTCACTGCTGCTCCACTCCTAATGCTTGCCCATGTGTCCCCATCCAAAATCGCCGCAACAATCCGCATAGGAAGTGGGGTAGAACATCCGGATTTTTAGCCAGTGTGTTGTGCGCTCTCCGGTTCTCATTGCTTTGTATTGGCCGGATAGTGCAGTCCGGCTCCGCCCCGGATACGGCTGCCGGAGGAGCCGGACCAAAAAATAGCGCATGTTGGGTCTTATGCCGGAGTCCGGATCCGGTCCGGACGAAACGGAACCATGTGAACGCACGCATAGGCTTTCATTGCTATGCCGTGCGTCCGTTCCGTCCGTCCCGCATGCGGTCCGGCTCCGGCACGGCGATTCCGGACGGCGCCCGCTAATGTGAACCGGGCCTTAGGTTTTGCCTAGAACATACCCATTTGCTGAGATAATGTCATAGCTTGGCTTGGAGGTGGGATCAGGAGACTGGGTGGCCACACAGCTGTCAACAAACAGGATCAGACCAATATGGTTCTCAGTTTGCACTGAGGCCTCTATGTTGAAAGCATCTCCCAGCTGGTAGACAATGGAATTTCTGGGGCCTGACCAGTTATCTGTGGAGGAACACAAAGTTTAGGAGAGGCCAAGCTTGTCAGTGTTCCCCTTTAGCCAGTTCCACTTACCAGTCATTAGCTGCAAGTTAAAGGACAACTTCTCTTCTGTGGAGATGGTGGTGCTGAATGGAGACCATGTTGGCCTGATTGCGTTGCTGCTCACATTGTCATGTCTGCACAAAAAACAAAGTTCTCAGCGTCGGGTTTAAACATTTTGTATTTCCAACATTAAGTGTCAGAGTACCCAACCTGAAGATCCTAAAGCTAAGAAGCAGCTCCCTCCGGCACAGTTTTCAGACCTGGCCATTTGCAGTTAGTAGCTGTAGTGTTGGCAGAACTTCATGCCCTTGTGCTCCATCTTCAGATTTGGTACTTTTCAATGTGTGCTAAACACTGACATCAAGTCTACTGTCATCTTCCACCAAATCAGTATTAAAGGACATCTGAAGTAAGATTAGGGAGGCTGCCGTGTTTTCTTTTAAACAATCCCAGTTTCCTGGCAACCCTGATCCATTTGGCTGCAGTAGTGCAACACCTGAAACAAGCATGCAGCTAATATGGTCAGATTTCATAATGTCAGAAAACACCTGATCTGCTGCATGCTTGTTCAGGGTCTAAGGCTAAGTATTAAAGGCAGAGGACTTGTTTAAGTATGGCAGCCTCCATATCCCCCTTGCTTCAGTTGTCCTTTAAGTACTCTAAAAACCTGATGTTACCACTGGGCTCCAACCCTGGAAACCTTTGTAAGTTAGGCCCAAATAGACTAGCAGGGCTGCCGGGCAACTGGTATTGTTTAAAATGATGTTATGGCAGCCTCCATGTTCTCACTTCAATTTGTCCTTATAATAAAAAGGACCTTCAACACAGACTTACCGGAAGTAGAAGCATGTGATGGGGACAACAGCTGAGTTGGTCCTAATAATTGGGACATCAGAAGTAGGGTTGTACAGCAGGCTGGTGGAGTAGATCAGGAGATCTGCAGTCATCTGTGGAGCCAAACCAGAATCTCACACGTTTAGATTATGACAGCCACTGTTCTACCAAAAGCAGAATTCTGTCACCTTCCCAAGAGTCACATCTGGAGGTACAACTACTACAGTTACATTGTGGAGACCTTTCACTGCTCTGAGTATCAGCTCTGGAAGAGTTGTCACTGGGACATGTGTAATCAAAACAAACAAACAGAACACTTATATCGCGCTTTTCTCCTGGCAGACTCAAAGCGCCAGAGCTGCAGCCATTGGGATGCGCTCTATAGGCAGTAGCAGTGTTAGGGATACTTGCCTAAGGTCTCCTACTGAATAGGTGCTGGCTTACTGAACAGGCTGAGCCAAGATTCGAACCCTGGTCTCCTGTGTCAGAGGCAGAGCCCTTAACCATTACTCCATTCAGCCATGACAGACAGACATCTCATGCAGAGAAAGAGGAGTTTGAAGTGTGCCTGAGTGACATGCCCAACTTAAGGTGCCCATATATGTAGCGATGTATGGACAGATTTGACAGATCTGATCAAATCTAATTAGAGATCTCAGCTGCCCATACACTGCGGGCCAATTTACAATTGACTTCATCATGAGATCTCTTGGGAATCAGCCTTGTTGCACTACCTCCATCACTGCTCACCTAGGGCTTGATTCACGAAGCGGTACTAACCCAGTTAGCACACTTAAAGATTTTAGGTGTAAAAACTAGGGTGCTAACTGGGTTAGCACCGCTGTGTAAACCTGATCGCGCCCAAGTCCCGTGCTCAAAGTTTTGCATGTGCACAGCTTGTGAAATGTTGCATAGAGGTGAATGGGCACTTTGCACGCGATCAGAATTTCACGCCCAAGCTGAGTTTAGGTGCGATAAGGTGCTTTTCACAAGCGTGCTAACAGTTAGCACTGCGTTGTGAATCAAGCCCCTAGTGTAAAAGCTTTCTCCTGAGGCTCTCCAGCCCCTTGCAGCAGACTGTCCCACACTGGCTGCTCCGCTCAGTGCAGAGGACGACCGCAAGGACGCCCTTACTGTGCCTGCGTCAAGCGCTGCTGACAATCAAGCTCACGTTGTCCGTGGCTTACTGTACAGAACTACCATGCCTGTGCAGTAAGCTGCGGACAACATGGCCGTGATTGACAGCAGCGCTTGACGCAATAAGGACGACCTTGAGGTCGGCCTCCGCACGGAGCCTGGGATGGCAGCGGAGAGGTCAGCGTGGGACAGTCAGCTGCAAGGGGCTGGAGAAAGCCGATTTGTTTTGTTTTTTTCCATGATTCCTTTAAGGTGTCCATACACTTAGATTTGCAGCAGATTTGACTATCAGATAGATGCCAGTCAAGTCAAATCTGAAAGGAATCTGGTGTGCCACACACTAGGAACAAATTTTAGAATGAAACCTACCTAAATGCATTATTGTACCATTAGATCCAATGCAACTATGGGCCATCGATCTGCTGCCAGCAGGAGATCCACCTAGATTTTCCATCCTGGAAGACCAAATCAAATCGATCTGATAGACTTTATTTCTGATTGAGCGCTGAAATCGACTGGTGTATGGGCCCCTTTAGGAGTGAGAAGCTATAAATCAAGATTATGTAAATATCCATTCAACAGAACCAAAAGGTCACAAGGTAAGCTAGAAGCTGATCAGCTCCACACATTGGGCTCCATTCACAAAAAAAAAAAAAATCTCATAAACGACTTATCGCCTAATTGATAACCTTTCAGCACATTTACACACCAATCACTCTAAGGGCCCGTTTCCACTATAGCGTTGCGAAATCGCCGGCGAATCACCGCAGGCAAATCGCATGCGGGTGCGATTCCGCATGCGGTTTTTGCCGCGATTTCGCATAGGTAAGGCTGTATGCGATTTTAACCATGTCACTGCCTGTGTGAATTAACATGGGTACCTATGCGAAATCGCATGGGAAATCGCGGCAAAAAACGCATGGGAAAAACGCATGCGATTTCCCTATTAAATACATTGCGTGCGATTCGCCTGCATATTTTTTCTGCACAGAAAAACGTGCAGGGAAACGCACAAGTGGAAACAGTCCCATCCACTTGTACTGACTGTGCGAATCCGCATGCGGGCAACGCATGCGGATTCGCGATAGTGGAAACGGGCCCTGAGGCCACATACAGACATCAGACCATAGTCTTTGGAAAATGAAAGATCACAGACCAATCTTACCACCCTTCCTGTAGTATGAGAGCCATACCTACACAGTCTTTTCTATGGAGCTGAACTCCACATCAGACAGAAATCATTGCAAGATGCTGCACACACAGATGCTGTACAGACACAAAAGATCAGTATCTGCAAAAGATCTGTTCCTGCAAAAAATCCATTCCTGCAAATTGCAATGATAGTCTATGAGATCTGCAGATCATCATACACACATGATTTAACTGACATTCATCTGCAGATCAGATCCACCAGGATGGATTTTCAGATCTGCAGATCTGCAGATGAATGTCAGTTAAATCATGTGTGTATGATGATCTGCAGATCTCATAGACTATCATTGCAATTTGCAGGAATGGATTTTTGGCAGGAACAGATCTTTTGCAGATACTGATCTTTTGTGTCTGTACAGCATCTGTGTGTGCAGCATCTTGCAATGATTTCTGTCTGATGTGGAGTTCAGCTCCATAGAATAGACTGTGTAGAGTATGGCTCTCATACAACATGGAAAGGGGTAAGATTGGTCTGTGATCTTTCATTTTCTAAAGACTATAGTCTGATGTCTGTATGTGGCCTAAGTTGTTACTGATTCACTTCAATATTACTTTTCTTACTTTGATTATATTATATCTTGAGCGTAAAAAAAAAAAAAAAAAAAAAAAAAAAACAGGGGAAAGCTTTGAGAACCATGCCCAAGATGCCATTTCTGCTGATGCAAACTGCAGATTGAGTAAATGCAAAGTTTAGGCCTCATTATCAGGTGCATTCAGAAACCTATTTAAGCGCATGAAGAATGCTTGCATTGATGCAGTTCATGACATCTCAGTGCGTTGCACTTAAGTGGACCCATGCTTTTTATATGCACTTTAAGGGTCACTTAAGTCTATCAAAAAAGTGTAACTCACCTGGAGCTTCTACCAGCCCCCTGCAGCTGTCCGTGCCCACGCAGTCTCGCTTGGATCCTCCTGGTGCCGGCGGCAGCTACTTCCGTTTCGGTGACAGGCCTGGGAACACAAGTGATTCTTCGCATTCCTGGCAGCAATAGCAGTATAGATCGCGCTATTGCGGCCAGGAACGTGAAGAATCACTTAGTTACCAGGCCTGTTGGTGCTGAAATGGAAGCAGCTGCCAGCAGGGACAGGAGCATCGGAGCAAGACGGCATGGGCACCGGACAGCTGCAGGGGCTGGTGGAAGCCCCCAGGTGAGTAAAATTTATAGACTTACATGTCCCTTTAGACGCTTCTTGCTTAAAGGGAATGCCTGTCAAAAAAATGTCCCATGCCGCAGCTCTGCTCTCAGCCGCCAGCCCGGGGTCCCTGTCGGTGCAGAGGACGGCCTGGCAAAGTTGTCCTCTACGACACCTGCTCTGCTGTCAATCAAGTCCATGTTGTCCGAAGTGTACTGCCCAGTACACTCCAGACAACGTGAACTTGACTGGGAGCTAGTGGCTAATCAGAGCTGCAGGAAGCCCCAGGCAAGTAGATTTTTATTTGGACATTCCCTATAAAAAAAAAAAAAAAAAAAAAAAGGGAAAAAAAAATATAAAGCGCACACACACCACATTTCATTATACATGGACAGTAACGCAGCGCATACATGTGAACAGGGTACATTAGGATCAATAGAAAAGCTGTATCTAGCAAAGCGCACTGTGAAAAGCATACAGCAGTGCCCCCAATGTGAACAAGGCCTTCTTGCATAGTAAACATGCTCATTCCTGGGAAGTAGACAAACCATGAGACAATTCTGGCTTCTGTGAGCTTGGACAGTCCAAATTAACTGGAATTTGATTGGCTCAGCTGTAAGAGTCATGATGTTTCACCATTACTATTTGACAAGGTATCCTAAGGCTTTGCCATTTAGCATTCCAGTAAAGCCCTGCTTTGCTTATACTAAACTCAGTAACCCCAGATTATAATGCCAGGACTTAGTGTATCTGACACTATGGATGGTTAGGGAGTTTAAGCAAGTCTGTAGTTTTATGCAAATTCAGGCCACAGTTCCAATATATTATCCGGAGCCAGATGCAGAAAATACGTTTTTGCAGCTAGAAGACGGAACAAGTCACTAATGTGAAATTTGACTCGTTTTTAAACAGCATAATCCTGCATCAACTCAGTTTACAATATGTCATGAACCATCCTTACACTATACTTATTAGGCAAACCTGAATAGATCTAGATAATGGGAAAGAGATTGACCGCTATATCACCGCCAGTGATAATTTCCACATTTACTTAAAATTTTCTGAATGCGGGAACAATGCATAAAAAAAAATTTGGGAAACATGTGTAATTACATAGTAACCATATGGAAAGCAGTGACACACACAGCTCCAGACTACATTAAGTCAATGGGAAGCAAAATCTCACCAAGTACTAGTAGGTGATATAAAAATCGGTAGTTAAGTCAGAAATTGATTGTGAATTTTGATTTTTTTGCGGGAATTACCGACTTACCACACTTTCCGCATGCAGGTAAATCATGCGTAAAATTGTGAGAATGTCAAGATGGTCTTATATCAGTCAGGAATTTACCGCAAGTGCATTTCCGTATGCGGAAAATTGCGAAGAGAGCCCAATTTCCTGTTTCAAAGCAGATTGTAAGCAGTTCAGAATTGGGGGTGGGGGGGGGTCCATTTCCTCGTTTGACTGGCCACATTTCAAACATTTAATACATCATTTATAAATGGTTGTTTGCCCATTGTAGCTCTGACATCTGCTGCCTGTTTTGTTCCCCCTAAGAGAGCAACCACATCCAGGTTTCTCTGGACACCTGAATGGAGTTTTCTGCATCTAGTGGTTATTGCCTCTCATGCAACCTCCCTTTGTGAGTACTTTCACTGTATTTTGCACCTCATTCTGGCATATTGAACAATTTGGGCTTCAAGGTGTCAGATCACAGCCCGTCTTGCCCACTGAAAAGCCTTTACCTCATGACTCCACTGCAGGATACATAAGGGTATAGAACTGCCCATCTGTATGCTGCCATGCAGCATCACCAGGAAAGGAAAACTACAGTTTATTATAATTTTCCTGTTGCCTCACCCCAATTTACATTCTATTGATGGTAAATGAAATGCAAATAATTGCAAGTTAATGCAGCCTTATGCAAATTTATGCTGCTTGAAAAACTAATCAAGTCCTGAGTCAGTAAAGCTGGATTAGGCCTTTTCAAGCTGCATCAACAGGACCATTCCCAATTGTGACATTTAGTACATGTGTGGTGACATCTTTATTCCTGGCAGGTGCTGTCAGAAGAAAATAAATTCCACATAGCTAGTCAGCCTGGGCTAAGCACCACTGGGAGTGCCGGGATACATTCAATATATAAAATATAGGAAGGGTTTCTGATGGGGAAAACCAGGAAAATTACCATTAAAAGTGGGCATCTAGAAAAGTTTACTATATGTCCCCACAGGGCCTCTTTAAACACTCCCTCTTATCAGGGCTCAGTCTCTTCCCCAACAGGAATAAAAGATAAGTCGGCTGACCATTACCTGGACAGGGTTGCTGCAGTCCTGCAGGGTGTTCTGGAAGACGACAGTATCAGCAGTCTGGGAGGTGGGCTGGCAGGATTGGGGTCCCAGAGTCAGATCAGAGGGCTTCACCAGCTTCCCATTGCCATAGAAATTCCTGCTCACACTGACCACCATGACATCCTCTCCACACTGGAGGCTGATGGGAGAAGACTGGGACACTTGCTGCACTGCTTGTCTGGGGAGACCACCAAAGCTAGACCCCCACCCAGAGGGAGAACCACCTCTTCTGGAGCCAAACCCAACCACTGGGCGAGCAAAGTCCCTAGCAGAAGCTCTAGCAGAGCCCTGAGCAGGTGAGAACTAGTGTTGTCTGGATCATGAACGATTCGGATCTTTGATCCGAATCTATTTTGTGAGTCGAATCATCCGAATTATCAAAATGAGTGATTCGGATCGCAAAGGGGGCGGGGCCAGGAGCAGCACGACCCCCTCGCAGCGGGGTCCTGGAAGCAGAGCGGAGATGGGTCGCTCAGTTGGAGGGGAGCCAGCCTTGCACAGCCACAGGTAGATGAGAGAGAGGGGACATTGGTGCCACTGCCAGATATGTGTAGAGAACACATACTGGCTGAAATGTGCTGCTCATTATAGGCTGTCTGTTCCGTAGTTGTGCACAGTGAACAAATTGGAAACTTTTGGCACAGCTCAGTAACGTTACAGGCAGCATGCTGAGCTAGGACAGGGGCACTGTGATTGCTGCGCAATATGATCCTCATGCACTGCTCTATACAGCTGCACTTCACTTCTGGGAATGAAAAGGGCCAATATGACTAATAATAGGCCCTACATGGGACTGTGGTAACCTGGGTTATTATTTATCTAGCTAGTTCAATTTTCCCTCTGTGAGGTAGCTAGCTCCTGATTGGCTGAAAGGATACTGCAGTAAGGTGGTACTATGGCAAGGAGTCTGATTGGTCGGCAATACTGGCAGGTAAATCTGCCAGGTGTTGCTGGGGGGCATACATTGTTGCAGCATCCAATGGGGAGCAATTTCAGTGTATAAAAGGAGGGTCCGTCGCCTGTATTTCAGCCAGTGTACCAGAGCGGTCTGGGTGAGCTTGAGCTTGTAGTACTTGAGCTTGTATTACGTTGCTACCCAGCCGCAATGGACATTGTAAGGCTTTTGGCTTCAAGAGCCGAAGAACCCGGGGGACTGGAGATGCTGGCGAGATGTCTCCAGCTGGCAGAAGAGGAGCGGCGAGTCGGTGCAGAAGCGGGAAGATCTACTAACCTGCCGGCGAAGAGGCTCCGGAAGAAGCGCAGGTCCTACTCCCCGGATGACTCCAGCGGCAGCTCATCCAGGATCGGCGGCGGGAAGGCATCGGCGGTTGGAGCGGCGGCGAAGAGGAAGAAGCCCCCCAACAGTGAGCGCCAGCCCGGCGCAACATGCGGGGTCTCCTCGGCAGCGGCGGTGAAGCTGATCCCGGCCGAATCCCGCCCCCCCGTGGCATCCTCTGCGCCGACCAATCCGGGGTCTGAAGAGGCGTGTTCTGCGGCTGGATTTGAATTTCCAGCCAATCCGCCGGCGGCAGTCCTAGATGGGCGGAGCTATCCAGCGGAAGAGGTTCGGGCTTCCACTTCAAGGGCCAGCGGCAGCTCCGCCCACTTTTCGGCGACCAATCATGTGGCCGCCGACTCTTCCGACCACTCCTCCGATGACGACAACTATGAAGGGGCGGCTCAGGCGGCGAACGACCATCCGGTCGCATCAACCAGCGGTGGGAGCGAGCGTACGCATGCCTGCGCCGCTGACATGTCGTTGCCAGGGCAACCTGGGACGCTTTTGTCGGCGGCAGCTGGCGGTGCAGCGCAGCTCCATGCTGGGGGGACACAGGAGCAGCGCTCAGCTCAGCACAGCGAAGGGGTCGGGCAGCAAGCCACTGCTCCAGCATCCGCTGCAGGAGGCAGTAAGTATGCCGACTCAAATGCAATTAACTCTTTGATGTCTGCTTTGTTGTGTGCTCTTCAGAAGAACAGTAACCCTTGCAACGCTGATACCATATGGGTTGATAACAATGTCTCTTCTAATCCTTCAGTTTCTACTAGTTCAGTTAACCCTTTGTTTCCTGCAGTTAATCCTTCCCTTCCTACCCTTCCTTCTGCTCTTCCTGCTCATTCTGCTCCTGTTGTTCCTATAAGAAAGTCCGGCATTTCCGAGACTGTATATAAAGAACAGATGTCATGTGAACTATCCCCATTAGGTTTTCATCTATCACCTAGCGTCAAGGAGAAAATTTGGAAAGGTGAGTTTATTGATTTATTGTCACTGCTTCCTAGTTCAAAAGAATTTTTAAAGCAGGACAAAAAGGAGGACAAATCTGAAGATGATTGCCGGCGGCCTGTTCCGCGATCATTGCACAATTGGTTACAGGCATTTTGCATATACGCCAGTGTTATGGGTGAACGTCATCCTGAACAGTGTCCGCAAATGTTCCAATACTTAGATACAATTCTTGAAGCATATAAAGCGTACGGCGGTTTTGGTTGGTACACGTACGATGAGAATTTCAGACAAAAGTTATCTATCTACCCAGGTACAAAATGGGGTTCAAAAGATGTGGGCCTATGGCTCACTTTAATGATGTCACCAAAAGTTTCAAATGTTAAACAATCCGTTCCGAATTCGGGTTCCAATTACAAGAAAGGCGTCTGCTACGCTTTCAACGACGGGCAGTGCAAGTGGCCCGGTTCATGTAAATATCGCCACGAATGCGGTTTTTGCGCCGGGTCGCATCCTATTTCAAGATGCTTCAAGAAGGCAGGTTCAGTAGCACAATCAGGCTCTAAGGAGCTTTTTCTTAAAAGCTCCCACTCCAGTGAGGCTGGCAAGAATGTTGCCGTGGCTCAAAATTTACCCCGACAAGGAGAAAGCTGTCCTTCTAACTAATGGTTTTGACTATGGTTTTAATCTCCCAGTATTTTCAGGTCAGGGTTTTTCTATGGTTGACAATTTAAAATCTATTCAGTCACATTTTCACATAGCAAAAGAGAAGGTTGACAAAGAATTGCTTGAAGGTAGGATAGCTGGTCCTTTCCCGTCACCTCCTTTTGTAAATTTCCGCCTGTCACCATTAGGTATTGTTCCAAAAAAGGAGCCGGGTGCCTTTCGGCTCATTCACCATTTATCTTATCCTAGTGGTAGTTCTCTTAATGACGAAATTTCCAGTGATCTATCATCAGTTTGCTATACTTCTTTTGATAGAGCTCTGGAGTTGCTCCGGCCCCTAGGTCGCCATGCCCTTTTAGCGAAAGCGGATATTAAATCCGCTTTTCGTTTGTTACCAATTCATCCCTCAGCTTTCAGTTCGCTAGGTTTTCATTTAGACAACCAATTCTAATTTGATAAATGCCTACCGATGGGGTGCTCACTCTCATGTACTTATTTTGAGAGTTTTTCCTCCTTTTTGGAGTGGGTAGTGCAGTTTATCTCAGGTTATGATTATTTAATTCACTACCTAGATGATTTTTTATTCATGGGCCCAGCATCCTCAGACATTTGCCATAAACTTTTAACAGCTTTTTCAGTTATTTGTCAAGATTTTGGTATCCCTCTGGCAGTGGAAAAAACTGTATATCCCTGTACCTGCATTGAGTTTTTAGGTATTACCATTGATTCAATCAGAATGGAATTTCGCCTGCCAGAAGCAAAATTGATTAAAATTAAATCCCTGATTTGTTCGTTTTTGCGCAAGAAGAAGGTATTACTGAAAGAAATACAATCCTTGCTAGGTTCCTTAGCATTCGACAGTAGAATTATGCCCATTGGCCGAGTATTTTCCCGTAGGTTGGCCATGTCTATAAAGGGTCTAAAATCCCCTTTTTCTCATGTACGTTTGACTGCAGATTTAAAGGAAGATTTATTAGTCTGGTCCAATTTTTTAGATACTTACAATGGGCGCTCCCTTTGGCAAGATGATTTTAAAACGAACTCTGAGTTAAATTTCTTCTCTGATGCTTCCGGCAGCGTCGGCTGCGGAGCCTTTTTTAATGATAATTGGTTCTGTGCTAGGTGGCCTTCTGAATGGCTTCAGAAGGAGGTGACGGGAAACATTGTGCTATTAGAACTATTCCCAGTTGTAGCAGCTGTTTATATCTGGGGAGACCAATTTGTTGGGAAAAGAATCTTAGTGCAGACTGACAATAAAGGAGTAGCTTATGCAGTTAACTGTCTCTCTTCTAAATCCCCACTGGTTGTCCGATTACTGCGACTATTAGTTTTATATTCTCTCAAATTTAATATCTGGCTGAAAGCACAACATGTCCCAGGAATATCAAATGATATTGCGGATGCTCTGTCCCGATTTCAGATGCAGAGATTCCGGTCGTTGGCCCCCACAGCGCGATCAGTAGGGGAAGAAGTACCAAAATTTCTCTGGAATCTGATATGGAGTTAATTGGCTCACGGATACAGCAATCAGTCTCTATAGCGACTTGGAGGTCTTACTCAGGCGCTTGGAGGGATTGGATTAATTTCATTCGAGTTTTAGGTATTGAAGAGCTTCAGGTGTCAGAAGGTTTAGTTCTACACTATGTCTCAGCATGTATTAAAAAAGGTCTGTCACATTCTCATATTGTCAAGTCATTGGCCGGTATTTCATTCTTTTTGAAGCTGTTTAATCTTCCTGCTTGTAATTCCTATTTTTCAGTTAAGCAGGTTTTAAAGGGACACAAGCGTTTCTCGTCCAAACCTGATAGCAGGCTCCCAATCTCCCTGCAGGTCTTATCCCAGCTATTTGATGCTACTGCAATAGTTTGCTATTCAAACTATGAGTCCCTTCTATTTCGCTGTGCGTTTTGTTTTATGTTTTTTGCAGCTCTTCGGGTGTCTGAGCTGATCGCTAGATCTTCGGCCGATGCCGGCGGACTACTATATGAGAATGTGATTATATCTACAAAAAAGGTGGGAATTTTCTTGCAATCCTCCAAAACGGATCAGCTGGGAAAAGGTTGTACTTCCAGATTTGTAGAGACAGAGGCTTTGCACATCTCTTCTAAAACTTCACTTTTAATATTTCAAATAAAAATACATTACATGTCCATGCATACGGAAAGAGAGGTACAGGCAGTAAGGGAGGTCGACAGCCGTTTCGCGCCGATTACATACAGTGGCGCATCATCAGGATTAGGTCCTGATGATGCGCCACTGTATGTAATCGGCGTGAAACGGCTGTCGACCTCCTTTACTGCCTGTACCTCTCTTTCCGTATGCATGGACATGTAATGTATTTTTATTTGAAATATTAAAAGTGAAGTTTTAGAAGAGATGTGCAAAGCCTCTGTCTCTACAAATCTGGAAGTATTGCAATTTTGTTTGGCCTTTGCACTCTCTAAGTAGCCATACAGCGTTCTTGTGCACAGAGCAATATCTACAGGTATTTCATGGGAAAAGGTTGTACGATTGAGCTAAATGCATGGGAAGGGAATAAGTTGTGCCCTCTTCAGAATCTGCTCAATTTCCTTCAGGTTAGAGGCAATGCCACAGGTACATTATTAAGGCATGAAAATGGCTCTTCTTTATCTATGAACCAATTTACCTCTGTTTTAGAACGTTGTGTAACGGCAGCAGGGCTGAGTAATTACAAACTAACATCTCATTCTTTTCGTATTGGAGCTGCCACAGAAGCTGCCAGGTTGGGTCTTTCTGAAAGTGTTATTAAGAAAATGGGTAGATGGAGGTCAGGAGCTTTCAAGCTCTATATTCGCCCTTAAAGAGGAACTCCAGTGAAAATAATGTAGTAAAAAAAGTGCTTCATTTTTTACAATAATTATGTATAAATGATTTAGTCAGTGTTTGCTCATTGTAAAATCTTTCCTCTCCCAGATTAACATTCTGACATTTATTACATGGTGACATTGTTACTGTGGGCAGGTTATTTAGCTGTTTCTAGCTGCTCTGTCTGTTACAGACAGCTAATAACAGCTATTTCCTGTCTCTGAACATTGTTACATTGTGGCAGTTTGCCAGCAGTACCGCGGTATTCAGAGCCTCTTGTGGGAGGGGTTTCAGCACAAAATCAGTCACACAGCGCCCCCTGATGGTCTGTTTGTGAAAATCATTGTATTTCTTATGTAAAATGGGGTATCAGCTACTGATTGAGATAAAGTTCAATTCTTGGTTGGAGTTTCTCTTTAATGCTATTTATATTTTTCAGGTTCAAAGTCGGTGACATGGATAGTGGGTCACTCTTATGTTTTTTGGGCCCATAACAGAGCGTTTAGAAGATGCTATTCTACCAACCTGAACTTGGATCCATCGAAGTTTCTAATCCTGTGGCATGGAGTGAGAGGGATGGTTTGGTCTCAATTGAAAGAGGTTATTTTCGATTTGTTTAATGTGTGGCCTGCTCCGGATGTTTTGATAATCCACCTAGGGGGAAACGACATTGGGAAAATCAAGTCTCTTGAACTTTATTTTAACATCAGGGATGATCTCGCCATGTTGTCCTCATTTTCAAAGAAAACAACTATTGTGTTTTCTGAGATCGTCCCTAGGTGGTTATGGTTACAGCCTTCTTATCTTCTCCCCTGCGAGAAGATCAGACGGCGCCTAAATCACAAGTTGGAAAAATTCCTCCCATGCATCGGGGGTTTTCTTTTAGACATGTCGATTTGGAGGGTGGTCCCTTAGGCCTATATAGGCAGGATTTAGTGCACTTAAGTGATGTCGGGCTCGACATCTTCAATTGGAACCTCCAGTGCTGCATTGAAAGAGCCGTTGGTGGGGTGCCAGGCTAGGTTTGCCTGGCTGGTGGGGTCCTACTGGAAGTTGTTTAAAGTTTTCGTGGTCCGAACCGTATTGGTGGATCATTTTAATGAACGGTGTTATATTTATATACTTTGGTTTTAATAAAAATTTTACATTTTAAATAAAGTTATTTATGGACCTCAACCTTTTTATTATTTAAGTTAATCAATAAAGATGGCCACGGCCTTAAATGCCACGCCTGGAGTGTTCTTTGTTTTCCTTAAGAAATGTATATTTAGAAGTTTAAGTATATATTTTAGCAGTGTTTCCTTCAGTTCCATGAAAAGGGCCAATATGACTAATAATAGGCCCTACATGGGACTGTGGTAACCTGGGTTATTAGTTATCTAGCTAGTTCAATTTTCCCTCTGTGAGGTAGCTAGTTCCTGATTGGCTGAAAGGATACTGCAGTAAGGTGGTACTATGGCAAGGAGTCTGATTGGTCGGCAATACTGGCAGGTAAATCTGCCAGGTGTTGCTGGGGGGCATACATTGTTGCAGCATCCAATGGGGAGCAATTTCAGTGTATAAAAGGAGGGTCCGTCGCCTGTATTTCAGCCAGTGTACCAGAGCGGTCTGGGTGAGCTCCCCGCCCACCACTCCCCTTTCTTTACAGAAGACATCGTCGTGGTCAAGTCTTTATTGATCAAGGTCACGCCTGCCGGCATGGTCAAAAACTTAGAGTTGGGGTCCTACTGGAAGTTGTTTAAAGTTTTCGTGGTCCGAACCGTATTGGTGGACCATTTTAATGAACGGTGTTATATTTATATACTTTGGTTTTAATAAAAATTTTACATTTTAAATAAAGTTATTTATGGAACTCAACCTTTTTATTATTTAAGTTAATCAATAAAGATGGCCACGGCCTTAAAGAGACTCTGTAACAAAAATTGCATCCTGTTTTTTATCATCCTACAAGTTCCAAAAGCTATTCTAATGTGTTCTGGCTTACTGCAGCACTTTGTACTATCACAGTCCCTGTAATAAATCAACTTATCTCTCTCTTGTCAGACTTGTCAGGCCTGTGTCTGGAAGGCTGCCAAGTTCTTCAGTGTTGTGCTTCTGCTATGAACTCCCCCTTCCAGGCCGCTCTATGCACACTGCCTGTGTATTATTTAGATTAGAGCAGCTTCTCTCTTCTCTCTTATCTTTTACAAGCTGGATAAATCGTCCTCTGAGCTGGCTGGGCTTTCACATAGTGAGGAATTACAGACAAGGGCAAAGCTGTTTGCAGGAAGAAACAAGCAGCCTGAAACTTCAGTGCATGAGAACAGGGGGAAAGAAACATACAAATGAACTCTTGAGATTCAAAAGGAAGGCTGTATACAGCAAGCTTGTGTATGGATGTATTTTCTATATGTGTACATACTGTACATCAACCTACTTCCTGTTTTGGTGGCCATTTTGTTTGTTTATAAACATACTTTTTAAAACTGTTTTTAACCACTTTTATTGCGGCGGGGAGCGGCGAAATTGTGACAGAGGGTAATAGGAGATGTCCCCTAACGCACTGATATGTTTACTTTTGTGTGATTTTAACAATACATATTCTCTTTAAATGCCACGCCTGGAGTGTTCTTTGTTTTCCTTAAGAATTGTATATTTAGAAGTTTAAGTATATATTTTAGCAGTGTTTCCTTCAGTTCCATGCTTTGGGGAATGGAAGTTGGGAGTATACAGAAGAACATGTAGGTGAAATATATGTAAAGCATATGATTGCAACATGTGGGTATTGTGTGCAAACAAACATTTCTGCTCTCTGCTCGTCCCTCCTCCCTTCTCTGTCCACTCCCTGCCCTCTGTCCATCTTCTCCCCTTCTCTGTGTGTCCACCCCCCTCCCCTTCTCCTGTCCTGCTAGTCATTTCACCCCCGAATGCTTCCCTTGTAAAATGATACGAGATTCGGATCAAAGATCCGGATCTTTTCAATGATCCGAATCGAATGATCCGGATCATTGAAAAGATCTGAACTTCGCATCTCTAGTGAGAACCTCTGGTACTCCCTCCACCAATCCTGCTGCCTCCTGTCTCTGGCCAAGCCCCCATCCCTAGCACTGCTATACTCCGGCCCATAGATCAGAGCCAGGACCAGCAGCCAACTGCACCATCCACTTCCACCCAGACCCATCCTGACTGCAGGAGAAACAGCACAATGAGGGAGGAGCAGAGACCTGCTCTTTATACCCCTCCCAGCAGCTGATAACTCCTCCCAGCAGCTGATAACCCCTCCCTCTTCTGGGGCAATTCACACTCATTACATCCAGCTGAAGGCCTTTCTTGGCATAGCTCTCCTGATTGGGGATAGTAATTGGCATGCAAACAATTCAGTTTAAGGCCTCTTTTCCACGGACTGTTGATAGGCAGTGAAATGCCTCTCAAACTCTCACAACTGCTTGCTGCTGCCTGTCAACTGCTTGCTGCTGCCTGCTAACTGCTTTTTGCTGCATGATAACTGCTTACTTCTGCCTGGTAACTGCTTGCTGAACACACGGCTCAAGGCTAAGGCCTCTTTTCCACGAACTGTTTACAGGCAGTGAAATGCCTCTCAGGCCTCTTTTCCACTGACAGTTGATAGGCAGTTAAATGCCTCTCAAACTCTCACAACTGCTCACTGCTGCCTGGTAACTGCTTGTTGCTGCCTGGTAACTGCTCACTGCTGCCTGGTAACTGCTCACTGCTGCCTGGTAACAGCTCACTGCTGCCTGGTAGCCGCTTGCCGAACACACAGCTCAACAGTTCGTGGAAAAGAGGCCTCAAACGCTCTCAACTGCTCACTGCTGCTTAGTAACTGCTTGTTGCTGCCTGGTAACTGCTGACTGCTGCCTGGTAACTGATTGCTGAGCACACAGTTAAAAAGTTCATGGAAAGGAGGCCTAAGGGTCCTTTTACACTTAGGCCTCCTTTCCATGGACTGTTGAGCTGTTTGCTCAGCAAGCAGTTGCCAGGCAGCAGTCAGCAGTTACCAGGCAGCAGCTAGCAGTTGTGAGAGTTTGAGAGGCATTTCACTGCCTGTAAACAGTTCGTGGAAAAGAGGCCTAAATCAGTTGCTCTCAGTTATAACTGAAAGAAAACTGATTTTCAAAGTAATGCCCAAGTTTTCCTATGGCACCTTTCACACTTAGGCCTCTTTTCCACGAACTGTTTCTAGCAGGGCTGGATTTACAGCTCCGGAGCCTATAGGCACATACCCTCCGGCGCCCTAATCTCCGCCCCTTAACAGGCCACACCCCCACTGTTTTGAAATGTAGGCTGATACTAGCAGGAGTCAGTGGTGGTAGGTGGGTGGAAGAGTGCGGCAGGTAGGTATAGAGTGCGCAGTAAATAGTCAGTGGGGGTAGAAAAGTGGGAGAGTGCATTGGGTAGGTACAGAGATCTCAGAGGGAAGTCAACTGGGGTAGATAAGTGGGAGAGTGCAGCAAGTAGGCATAGAGAGCAGAGAAAGGAGTCAGTGGGATTAGGGAAGTGGGAGAGTGCAGCAGGTAGGTGTAGAGGGCACAGAGAGGAGTCAGTGGGGGTAGGCAGGTGGGAGAGTGCTACAGGTCGGTGTAGAGGGCACAGAGAGGGGTCAGTGGGGGTAGGTAGGTGGGAGAGTGCAGCAGGTAGGTACAGAGAGCAGAGAGAGGAATCAGTGGGGGTAGGTAGGTGGGAGAGAACAACATGTAGGTGTAGAGTGCACAGAGAGGAGTCACTGGGGGTAGGTAGGTGAGAGAGTGAAGCAGGTAGGTACAGAGAGAGGATGCAGTGGGAGTAGGTAGGTGGGAGAGTGCAGTAGGTCGGTGTAGAGGGCACAGAGAGGAGCAGAGCCGGATTAAGGCTAAATGGGGCCCTAAGCAAAGTAACTGATTTGGGCCCCCCCATCATGTCGTAATAGAATCAGAAGATGCAGCTGCACAGCAATATGTCGCTCACACCGGGCAGCCGAGCTACTGGTTGCTATGGGCAACAGCACGCTTTACTCTGTGGGTGCACAATGCAGGGAATAGCAGCGGCAAAATGCAGAGTCAGAGATGAATGGCTGGGACATTTGCACTCAGGGGCTGGGGCACCCCTGTGAAGAGGGCGCCAGATATCACAGCAGCAGCACTTTCCCCCTGCATCTCCAGCCTGGCAATAGCAGAAAGCTCTGGACACCGCCAAACCGGAAGCCGTTCCCCAGACAGAATTACATAACCACTCCCACCACCGAACAACCAATTTCCTCCCAAACTAGACAGCCACCATGCAGCCTTCATCCCAGTGAATACGATAGTCCAGCAGAGAAGGCAGCCGCAGTGGGGGAGAATGACAGCACCAGATGAATCACATTCACCTATTGCGATCCAAGCAATAGAGGTCCCGTCATCCGGAGCCCATCTGTCTCCTCTAGAGTGCTGTCGCTCTGTTACTACTACTATTACTACTTCCTACTTCATGTCTGATCTGAGAATCAGGAAGTTCAGAGCGAGCGGCTGCACTGTAGAAAAGACAGATGGGTTTCAGATGACGGGATCGCTATTGCTTGGATCATGGATAGGTGAGTGAGCGTTTGCCATCTGCTGCTGTCATTCTTGCTGCAGCTGTGGTTCTCTGTGGGAAGGGAGGGTGGAGTGGGCAGTGGCAGAGCGCACAGTAGCAGGAGGGGGACCTAGGAGGAGAGCCTGGCTCTGAAGACAATCAGCAGCGCACGGCATCATTTGACAAGACAAGACAAATAACATTTATATCGCGCTTTTCTCCTGGTGGACTCAAAGCGCCAGAGCTGCAGCCACTAGGACGCGCCCTATAGGCAGTAGCAGTGTTAGAGAGACTTGCCTACGGTCTCCTACTGAATAGGTGCTGGCTTACTGAACAGGCAGAGCTGAGATTCGAACCCTGGTCTCCTGTGTCAGCGGCAGAGCCCTTAAAGGGACTCCAAGCAGTGCCTGTGGATATGCCTTTAAGCATACCCACAACTAATTCATTACATCCTCACACCTACCAGCATGATGTTTGTAATTATACCCCCCTGGGTTCCTTATATTTCATTGCATTGTGCTGAATCGAGCTGCCAACTTTGGAGAACAGTCGTCCTGTGGCCGTGATTTCGATTGTGAAAATATCAAAAACTAAAAGGCTTAGAGCAGCCGTTTATATATCATTGGAAAGAGGAGAAAAAGAGCTTTAAAATGATATGCATCTTTCCATAGTTACTGCACTGCTCAGAGTCCCTTTAACCATTATACCATCCAGCCACCGCTGACTTTGGAGAAAAGTCGTCCTGTGGCTGCGATTTCGATCGCGAAAATATCGAAAACTAAAAGGCATAGAGCAGCTGTTTATATATCATTGGAAAGAGGAGAAAGAGAGCTTTAAAATGATATAAATCTTTCCATAGTTACTGCACTGCTCAGAGTCCCTTTAACCATTATACCATCCAGCCACCGCTGACTTTGGAGAAAAGTCGTCCTGTGGCCGCGATTTCAATCGCGAAAATATCGAAAACTAAAAGGCATAGAGCAGCTGTTTATATATCATTGGAAAGAGGAGAAAGAGAGCTTTAAAATAATATGAATCTTTCCATAGCTACTGCACTGCTCAGAGTCCCTTTAACCATTATACCATCCAGCCACCGCTGACTTTGGAGAAAAGTCGTCCTGTGGCCACGATTTCAATCGCGAAAATATCGAAAACTAAAAGGCATAGAGCAGCCGTTTAGATATCATTGGAAAGAGGAGAAAGAGAGCTTTAAAATGATATGCATCTTTCCATAGTTACTGCACTGCTCAGAGTCCCTTTAACCATGAAACCATCCAGCCACCGCTGACAGGATGGCAAGGGCTGGTTTATGTGCTAATGGGGCCCCTTTGACTCTGAATGGGGGCCCCAAGCGACTGCTTTTGTTGCCTGGTCGGTAATCCGGCCCTGGAGAGGAGTCAGTGGGGGTAGGTAGGTGGGAGAGTACAGCAGGTAGCTACAGAGAGCAGAGAGAGGATGCAGTGGGAGTAGGTAGGTGGGAGAATGCTACAGGTCAGTGTAGAGTGCACAGAGAGGAGTCAGTGGGGGTAGGTAGGTGGGAGAGTGCAACAAGTAGCTACAGAGAGAGGATGCAGTGGGAGTAGGTAGGTGAGAGAGTGCTACAAGTCGGTGTAGAGTGCACAGAGAGGAGTCAGTGGGGGTAGGTAGGTGGGAGAGTGCAACAAGTAGCTACAGAGAGAGGATGCAGTGGGAGTAGGTAGGTGAGAGAGTGCTACAAGTCGGTGTAGAGTGCACAGAGAGGAGTCAGTGGGGGTAGGTAGGTGGGAGAGTGCAACAAGTAGCTACAGAGAGAGGATGCAGTGGGAGTAGGTAGGTGAGAGAGTGCTACAAGTCGGTGTAGAGTGCACAGAGAGGAGTCAGTGGGGGTAGGTAGGTGGGAGAGTGCAGTAGGTAGGTACAGAGAGAGGATGCAGTGGGAGTAGGTAGGTGGGAGAGTGCAGTAGGTGGGTGTGGAGGGCACAGAGAGGAGTTAGTGGGGGTAGGTAGGTGGGAGAGTGCAGTAGGTGGGTGTAGAGGGCACAGAGAGGAGTTAGTGGGGGTAGGTAGCTGGGAGAGTGTAGTAGGTAGGTATAAAGATCAGAGAGAGGAGTCAGTGGGGGTAGGTAAGTGGGAGAACACAGCGGGTAGGTATAAAGCAGAGAGAGGAGTCAGTGGGGGTAGGTTGGTAGGTAGGTGGGAGAGCAAGATAGCAACAGCATAATAACCTTTAAATAAACATTTTGTAACAGCTGATACAAATCCTGCAATAAATCTGCAGCTTGTCTACTTCCTGCTTTCATGGAAGTAGACATATTGTTATCTCTGCCATGGCACCCAGCTGAAACAGAGGAGAGATCAATTTACTATTAAGCACAGATGACAGGGAATTAGACAGGCTAAACTCTCTTAACACTTACAGGGTCCTTCTGTCCTGTAAGAGTTCAGGTCACTGTGCCGGAGTTCATTCAGGTCCACTGACAGCGGCGGTGTTGGAGTGGGCGGGGTTCCGGGTGGAGGGGCGGACTTGCGGCAGATTCAAATTCTTCTTCTCCCAATTGCCCCGAGGATCCAGATAGCGGCTGAGGGGGACTCGATGGGCAGAAGAAGGACTCAGAGGATGGAGAAGGACAGCCGGATCTGAAGGAGCAGTGGCGGCAGGTTCCAGCAGCGGCATCAGCAGCGAGCAGCACATTTCATAGGATGCTTACCGGGGTTGACGTCACTCAGCAGCGCCCGCTGTGTCCCCTCCACGGTCACACACTGTAACCATGGCGAGGACGCAGGGGGCGCTGCTGAGTGACGTCAATGCTGGACACCAGGAGCCGATAAGCATCCTTTCACCCGTGCCGCTTGCTGCTGCCGGGGGATGGAGCCGCTCGCCATCGCGGCCGCTGGTATAGAGGGTGGGAAGGAGGGAGGGAGAAAGAGAAGGAAGCACTTTTGGTGGCCAGTGAGCCACCCGCCCCTTACAAATGGCTCCGCCTCTAGGCACGTGCCTATAGTGCCTATTGGTAAATCCGGCCCTGGTTTCTAGGCAGTGAAATGCCTCTCAAACTCTCACAACTGCTCACTGCTGCCTGGTAACTGCTTGCTGCTGCCTGGTAACTGCTCGCTGCTGCCTGGCAACTGCTCGCTGAGCACACAGCTCAACAGTTCGTGGAAAAGAGGCCTATACGCATTTAACTGAAATCTTTTTCCCAATGCACTGCTATGGAAAAACCGCGTACCAATGCTCACTAATGCATACCAACTGATTAAGGCCTCCTTTCCACGGACTGTTTATAGGCAGTGAAATGCCTCTCAAACTCTCACAACTGCTCACTGCTGCCTGGTAACTGCTTGCTGCTGACAGATAACTGCTCACTGACGCTTGGTAACTGCTTGCTGAGCACACAGTTCAACAGTCCGTGAAAAAGAGGCCGGTACTTATCCGTTAGCTGGGCGCATCCTCTAGGTGGCGACAAAACTCCACCAGAGTTACATCTTTCCCTACTATCCATGTCGGCCTGGAGGGGGAATAGTAATTAGCGCCACCTGCCGGATGCGCCCGGCTAACGGATAAGTACCAAGAGGCCTTAGTGTAAAAGCGCCCTAAGGCCTCCTTTCCAAGAACTGTTGATAGGCAGTGAAATGCCTCTCAAACTCTCTCAACTGCTCGCTGCTGCATGATAACTGCTCGCTGCTGCCTGGTAACTGCTCGCTGCTGCCTGGTAACTGCTCACTGCTGTTGAGCTGTGTGCTCAGCAAGCAGTTACCAGGCACAGTGAGCAGTTATCAGGCAGCAGCGAGCAGTTGAGAGAGTTTGTGAGGCATTTCGCTGCCTATCAACAGTTCGTGGAAAGAAGGCCTAAAAAAAGGTGGGTACACACATCAGCTAAAAGTCTTTGGAAAATGACATTCATCTGCAGATCAGACAATTATCTGCAGATCTGAAGATCCATCCTGGTGGATCTGATCTGCAGATGATCGTCTGTTAAACCAAGGTGTGTATGAGATCTGCAGATATCATAGACTATGGCCTCTATTCACAATCACACATGCGGTAAGAGATTTTTTACCACTATGGGCTCTATTCATAAAACATTTGCGGTAAAAAAAATCTTGGAGGGAAAACACTGCATCGGTATTTAAGGGCTGGGTCAGACGGACGCTTGCGGAGCGTTTACCGCAAGCATTCGGAACGTCGCGGTAAACGCTCCCATTCAAGTGAATGGGAGCGTTTACACCGAGCTTTTGCGCGCGTTTGCACGATCGCTGCGTTCGGGTCCCGATTTTCGGTAGCGTTTGAGCTGCCCCTGGAAGCGACATGTAGCTTCCAGGGGGCGGCCAACCGCGACGGCTAATGTCCCCCTAGGGGAAGCAAAAACGCGACCGCATCGGAACGCGACGCGAAGGCTACTGAAAGCCTGACCACGCAGCCGCCACAACGCCCCCAAACACAATGCCACGCAGATGTCTGTCTGAACCAGCCCTAAGACTTTTCTGTGCTAATTCATAAAAATGTTTACACTTGCGATAATAGGTCGGGGAATTCCTGCACTAAATTGGCGGTACTGGCTGAGTTGTCACATTTTCTCCTGCAGAGACAGCGTTAGTATGAGGGAGGCAGCCCCAGCATCCCTTTACATGTGCATTTTTCTGCCTCTCCTCCTGAATCTGCGCTGAATCTGTCTATTAGCCTTCCTAATCAATCTATTTAATTGCTGCAGCTTAGAAGAAGTTCCAGAAATGTTACACATGCAGGCTTTCTGATGTGACACATATCTAAAAACAGGTACCCAAGGGGTTAAAAAAACACAGCCTTGGTGTCCCGGAATGCCTTGTCTGCTCTCCTCTCACTGCAGCTGCCTGGGAGGTCTGTCTCTCCATTAGCTTGCCTGTAATGGCTGGCTTATCGCCTTATCTAAGCAGCCGGGTTTCTCTGCATTTCTCCGCACACATTCCGCCTGCTCTAATCTTTATGAATTAACCTTCAGTGACATGTGTTGTGATAATCTCCGCACAAGGCGGTAATTTCCCGCACTGCACAGGAATGTCAGATTTTCATTTTTATATCACCAAGTACTAGAAGGTGATAAAAAAATCGGTAGTTAAGTCAGAAATAAGGCACCCCTTTTTTTGTGAATTTTTATTTTTTGCGGGAATTACCGACTTTTGCGGACTTTTTACGCATGCGGGTAAACAATGCGTACAATTTTATGCATGTGGTAAATAATGATGCGTAAAAATTTGAGAATGTCAAGATTCAGGAAAATTGTATACTCACCTTCAGGCAATTTTCCTTTCCTGGCAATACTCCATGGCAGCATAATGCTACGTACACACATGCGACAACGATCGTTCGTTGTTAACGACGAACGATCTTTTAATTGACGAAAGAACGACCGGAGTAAAGTTAGTTCTAAAAAGTGTGTAACGATCACATCGTTAGAACGAACGTTACACCACGTAAAAGCACTCAATGCGCCTGCGCATAAAATTGTAAAGTTCCCTGGAGAAAAAGTGAAATGTGCATGTCCAGCCTGGTACAAACGATCGTTTCCAACGATGTACTACTTTTGCAAACGATCGTCGTTGGTTAAAATCCGCCGAGACAGAACTTTCTTTTGTAGCGATTTGGCTCGTTCGTTGTTAGACTTAATAGTCGGTGGTTCGTTTTTTGTAACGATCGTCGTTGGTAAAGATCGGGGAACGATCGTTACAAACGACCATAGTCGCATGTGTGTACGCACCTTAACATATGGGCAGTTCCCCGCCCTGAACTGCTAGATAGGACAACCTCTAACTATAAAAGTGAACTCCACCCAATGGCCAGCACTCCTAACGGACGAGCCGCCAAAGAATGGGTGGGCATGTATGCTGCCATGGAGTATTGCCAGGAAAGGAAAATTGCCTGAAGGTGAGTATACAATTTTCCTGATTCCCTGGCAACTCCATGGCAGCATAACATATGGGCAATAACTAGTAAATAAGAAAACAAGGGAGGGAATGCATAAACACAAATTTTAATTACACCAAATCAATACAGTAAGTAAGATATAAGTTCATAATGACTGTTCTGCTGCCAAGGAAATTACTCTCTTTCCAAAGGAGGCAGTGGACAATGTTGCAGGCTCTATTTTATAATGCTTTATAAACGTATGGCTAGAAGCCCAATTAGCCGCTCTGCATATTGTCTCAATTGAGACATTGCCTAGGGAAGCCCACGAAGCAGACATTGCCCTTGTAGTGTGAGCTGAAATAATTTGCGGAGGAGGAAGATTCCTAGACTTGTAAGCTCCCTGAACGGTGGAAACTATCCATCTGGCAATGTTTCTAACAGAAGCATTTTTTCCCCTGTTCAATCCTAAAGGAAGTATGAACAATCTATCAGAGATTCTAATGTCCTTTGTCATGCTTAAGTAAGCTTTAATATTGGATACTGGGTCAAGAGGATGATCTTTTTCTGAATCTAAAGGATCTGAACTTGAATTGAAGGAGAGTGTTTATCCGAACTTGATTTTCTCCTGGATTCATGCATTCCGGAAACTTTATACACTGTACTTGCCATGGCCCCACTTTCCTTCGTCCGGGGATGTTTATGGCTAGAAAGAAAAATAAGAATAATACTAAATATTCTTCCCCAGAAGAACAAAAGCCTTTTTCCTAAACTCACCTTCCTTACCTCTTTCTTTTATCCAGGTCTTTTTTAGAGCGTGTTCCCATAGCGATTGTACTGCAAAGAAAGTATGTTTCAATAATTTTTATTGAACAGTTTTTGAAATTTTACAACAACAGACTTAACAATAAGTCTGATAACTTTGAAAGAAAATGATATAAATTACATATCTTCAGTACATACAGGGTACAAACAGTATTTCTTGTCTTCAGAAAGATAAATCAATACACATACATATGTCTGTTTAAGTTATAGTCTTATAGCAGTACTTGTATGTAGTCCAGAACACCAAGATGTTAAGTTAGACATATCCAATAATGGGTTCAGCTCAACCTGGGAAATGGGGGAATAAAACCACCCTACAGAGATCCCAGGGAGCCGAAACCATTTTCTTATCAGATTACTGTCTCAGTGTGATTTGGATGCAAAGAAAGTAATGTAGGTATTACTAACATTGCACCGCTATGGAGCATGTGAGGAAGGGTGGCTTTGTTAATATAAATACCTTATATGAAGATTGTTAGGGCACGCACTGCTGCTCTCCGCTTAGTCCCCTGTATCCTCCTATCCTGCTGAGGATGAAAACGGACTGCGAGCGGCGATTTCCGGCTGTTTTTAATGACGGAACGCCGCCGCCCACAAGCAAGATGGCCGCCGCTAACCCTTCCTCATCTTTGCCCACAGCAAAGATGGCCGCCATGACCTCTCACCCCGACCGCGCATGCGCGGTGATACCAGACGCCGCCAAGCCCTTCTGGGAGGCGACCGGCAATGTAGTTTGCGTCAATCGCGCAATCCGAAATACCAGACACCGCTCACTATACGAGACGCCCGGCAATGTGATGCAGAACGGAAGCCACCCAGACTAACCGGCATCCAAGAGGTATTGGCAGGCAAGTTATTCATCTTTAATGAACACTTTATAGTTGCGCTGGAGACCACCCAGGCACATCTCTATCCCTTTTAGATCATTTAGATACATAGGAATAGGACATCAATCAGAAGGCTTTACAAACTGATTGGTGAGCCAAAAAACGGCTATAGGTAAGGCATAGGGGACAATCCATAAAAACATACCTTTAAACTGGTAAAAGATAAAAAAAATAAAAATAACACAGACCTATCTGGCGGCGAGGACGAGAAAAGGAGTGCTGGCCATTGGGTGGAGTTCACTTTTATAGTTAGAGGTTGTCCTATCTGGCAGTTCAGGGCGGGGAACTGCCCATATGTTATGCTGCCATGGAGTTGCCAGGGAAAGTCTTTTTTCAGTCGGGAATTTACCACAAGTGCATTTCCACATTTCGGAAAATGATTGTGAATAGAGCCCACTGAATGCATTTTGCAGGAACGAATCTTTTGCAGGAACAGATCTTTTGCAGATACTGATCTGTTGAATGTGTACAGCATCTTTGTGTGCAGCATCTTGCAAAGATTTCTGTCTGATGGGGAGTTCAGCTCCATAGAATAGACTGTGTAGGTATGGCTCTCATACTACATGGAAGGGGGTACAATTGGTCTGATATCTTTCACTTTCCAAAGACTTTTATCTGATGTGTGTACCCACCTTAAGGAGGATTATGCAAATTTAGACAGCTTAAAATAGACTGATCAAATCTCTCAAGGTTGAATTCGATTGGTCCATTTTCAAGCTGTATATATTTGCATACAGTATTTGAATAATCCTGTATCAACCATGAATTTATTATGTCTCATTTACCATTTTTAGGCCTCTTTTCCACGGACTGTTGATAGGCAGTGAAATACCTCTCAAAGGCCCAGTGCACACCAAAACCTGCTAGCAGATCGGCAAAATTCTAGCAGATTTTGAAACGCTTTTTCTTATTTTTCTGTAGCGTTTCACCTAACATTTTGCGGTTTTGTGAAGCGTTTTTGGTGTAGTAGACTTCATGTATTGTTACAGTAAAGCTGTTACTGAACAGCTTCTGTAACAAAAACGCCTGGGAAACCGCTCTGAACTGCCGTTTTTCAGAGCGGTTTGTGGTTTTTCTATACTTTACATTGGAGGCAGAAACGCCTCCGCAATCCAAAATCTGCAGCAGCCCGGGAGTATGCGTTTCCGCAAAATGCCTCTCGCTCTGGTGTGCACCAGCCCATTGAAATACATTACCCAAGCGGATCCGCACCCGCAAGCGGATCGCAAAACGCTGCCGAACCGCTCTGGTGTGCACTAGGCCAAACTGCTAACTGCTGCATGGTGACTACTCACTGCTGCCTGGTGACTGCTCACTGCTGCCTGGTGACTGCTCACTGCTGCCTGGTAGCTGCTCACTGCAGCCTGGCAACTGCTTGCTGAGCACACAGTTCAACAGTCCATGGAAAAGAGGCCTTATTGTTAGATAGAAAGCTATATGATGGAAACATGTAGGGCTGGTTAACACTAGAGATGTCGGCGAACATCTTACCCTGTACTACTTCCAGGTCACTATGACCCAGAGTAGTACGCCTGCGCTGGCCCAGCGATGTGCGTCCTAGATCGCGCTCCTGTTGCCGGGCACTTTCTGTGCATGTGCGTGACGTGACGTCACGCTCATGCGCAGAGAGTGCCCAGCAACAGGCGCGTGATCAAAGACGCGCACCGCCGGGCCAGTGCAGGCGTACTACTCCGTACATCTCTAGTGTTAACCAGCCCATAGAGATTCGCCCGCGAATGGTTCGGGCCATCTCTAGTTAACACCAGAGGCGATCGCTAATGCAGTTTCACCCTATTAGGGTGTTCCCACAGAAGTGCGTGATTTGGTTATGGAGGGATTCAGCTTGCATGGATGTGTAAAAACTCATATTCCTTCAAGTAAACCCAAGGTGAGAGGTAAATGGAGGCAGGCTGCCATATCTATTTCCTTCTAAGTAAGGCCTCTTTTCCATGGACTGTTGATAGGCAGTGAAATGCCTCTCAAACTCACACAACTGCTCACTGCTGCCTGGTAACTGCTTGTTGCTGCCTGGTAACTGCTTGTTGCTGCCTGGTAACTGCTCGTTGCTGCCTGGTAACTGCTCACTGCTGCCTGGTAACTGCTCACTGCTGCCTGGTAACTGCTCACTGCTGCCTGGTAACTGCTTGCTGAGCACACAGCTCAGCAGTCCATGGAAAAGAGGCCTCATACCTGGCTGTCCTGCTAATCCTCTGCCTCTGAGGCTGTGTGTTCACATCTAAAATCGAATTCGCTGACGCCGGCTATTTTTGATTTTTTTGGGGGGTGGTTTTTTTCCCCCTCCAAGCGCTCCACTGCGCACTACGATTTTGTACAAAGCTTTTGTAAGCACTTTTGCAGAGCGATTCCATTTTTTCACTTCCTGATGTCAGTAAGGCCTCATTTCCACGAACTGTTGAGCTGTGTGCTCAGCAAGCAGTTACCAGGCAGCAACGAGCAGTTACCAGGCAGCAACGAGCAGTTACCAGGCAGCAACGAGCAGTTACCAAGCAGCAGTGAGCAGTTACCAGGTAGCAGTGAGCAGTTACCAGGCAGCAACAAGCAGTTACCAGGCAGCAGCGAGCAGTTACCAGGCAGCAGCGAGCAGTTACCAGGCAGCAGCGAGCAGTTACCAGGCAGCAGCGAGCAGTTACCAGGCAGCAGCAAGCAGTTACCAGGCAGCAGCAAGCAGTTACCAGGCAGCAGCAAGCAGTTACCAGGCAGCAGCAAGCAGTTACCAGGCAGCAGCAAGCAGTTGTGAGAGTTTGAGAGGCATTTCACTGCCTATCAACAGTTCTTGGAAAAGAGGCCTTAGGAAGTGAACTCTTTCACCCGGAAATGAATAAATACAATGGACTCTATTCACAAAGAGACATGCGGTAAAGGATTTTTTACCGCAAAATTACTGCCAGCGGTAAACTTCGCATTTTTTCCGCATTCACTAAAATTTTCTGCATGTTTTCCGCATGCGGTAAAAAAAGTGCGGAAACAGCCATTATTCTTGCGGTAAAAAGGTTGCATGAAAAAGTGTAAAAAAAAAGTCAAAGTCCAGCAAGCACAGCTCTTAAAGGGAAGGTTCAGGGTGGCTCTTAAAAAAATAAAAATGCCCATCCACTTACCTGGGGCTTCCTCCAGCCGTGGGCAGCCAGGACGTGCCCTCGGCGCCGCTCCGCAGGCTCCCGGTCCCCTCCGGTGGCCGACCCGACCTGGCCAGGCCGGCTGCCAGGTCGGGCTCTTCTGCGTTTCAAAATGCGCCTCACGGGGGCGCGCTGACGTCATCGGACGTCCTCCGGGCTGTACTGCGCAGTACAGCCCGGAGGACGTCCGATGACGTCAGCGCGCCGGCGTGGGACGCAGAAGAGCCCGGCCATGGAGCGCAGAAGAGCCCGACCTGGCAGCCGGCCTGGCCAGGTCGGGTCGGCCACCGGAGGGGACCGGGAGCCTGCGGAGCGGCGCCGAGGGCACGTCCTGGCTGCCACGGGCTGGAGGAAGCCCCAGGTAAGTGGATGGGCATTTTTAATTTTTTAAGAGCCACCCTGAACCTTCCCTTTAAGGGCTCGTTTCCACTGTTGCGGTGCGGAATCGTCTTGATTCCACCGCGGACGAAATCGCATGCGGATGCATTTCCGCATGCGGGTTTCCCCGCGATTTCGCATGTGATTTCGCATGGCTAAGAAGCAGGCGAATTTAACCATGTCACTGCCTGTGTAAAGTGCCATACCATTACATGCGAAATCGCGGGGAAAACCGCATGACAAAGCCGCATGCGATTTCCCTATTAAAAGCATTGTGGGCGATTCGCCCACATTCCAGCCGCACGCGAAATCTGACGGCTCTGCCTTGCAGATTTCTCCCGCACACCAAAACGCACCCGCACGACGCACAAGTGGAAACAATCCCATCCACTTGTATTGCCTATGCGCATCCGCATGCGGATTCGCTATAGTGGAAACGGGCCCTTAGCCTCAAGACTTCATTAAAATCAATGGGATGCGGAATATATCACCTACTACTTGTAGGTGATAAAAAAAAGTTAAATAACGACAAAATGATGGGCCTGAAATGTTTTGTGAATTGATTTTTTTTTTTTTTTAGGAAAATACCGACTTTTGCTGAACTTTTTCCGCATTAATCCCGCACATTTAACGCACTTTTTTCGCATGCGGAAAAACATGCAGAAAATTTTGAGAATTTGAACATGCCGTTGTTTTGGTCGATACTTTCCTGCAAGTACTTTACCGCATGCAGTAAGTCATTGAGAATAGAGCCCAATGGGCTTTATTCACAATCACACATGCGGTAAGAGATTCTTGACCGCTATATTACCGCCAGTGATAATTTCCGTATGTTTTCCACATTCACTAAAAATGTTCCGCATGTTTCCCGCATGCGGGAACAATCCGTAAACATTTTTGGAAAACATGCATAATTATATAGTAAACATGCAGAAACCATGCAGAAAAAAAGTGGCATAAAAAAAACTTGTCCAAAAAAATAAAATAATTAAAGTTCAGCAAACACAGCGCTCAAGGCTCCAGACTCCATTTAAGTCAATTGGAAGCGAAATATATCACCAAGTACTAGTAGGTGATAACAAATCGCTAGTTAAGTCAGAAATTAGCAGCCCCTTTTTTTGTAAAAGTTGATTTTTTTGCGGGAATTACCGACTTTTACCGCATTTTTTACGCATGCAGGTAAACAATGTGTACAACTTTACGCATGCGGTAAATAATCATGTGTAAAATTTGTGATTGTCAAGATGGTCTTTTTTCAGTCGGGGATTTACCGCAAGTGCAGAAAATGATTGTGAATACAGCCCAATGTGGACATGGTCATACTTGAGTTGGTAATTTTGCCACATTTCATTAACGTATGCGGTAACTCACTGAGAATTGAGACCAGTGTGCGTTTCCGCATGTGATTCGTGGCAATATGCATGTGATTTTGCCAGGTGTAACCCCTGCCTAAGCGCTTAGTGATTGCCACACTGTGTTTTACAGAGCAAATTGAAGCCTGGTACACACATCTCAGCGGCAGCTATAAATACCTCCATTCACCGCCCGAGGTCTTCGATCTTTAAGGGCTTCACACTACTTCCTGTTAAAACAGGAAGTAATGTGAAGCCCTTACAGATCAGAGACCTCCGACTGTCCCCCCTCCCCGCCGATGTGCAAAGCTCAAATTCTTGCAGGGGGGCCCATTGACTTCTAGTTACACCCTTGACCATGAGGCAGAAGTTTGGTAATTTACCGAACAAACATGCCTCAATTCACTAAGCCCTGGTCGGTAAGTGTCACTTACCAGCCTTCTAGCAGGGCAGCAGGCAGGCAGTGAGCTGCGTGTGTGCCAGGTTTTCCCTGTAATGCATTCTGCCATCCCTTAAGATGGGCTGCAACCACCTGGGGGAGCTCTTCTGTATTCCAGAATACAGAATTTCACATCTAAAGGGATGCAGAAAAGCCCCCCAAAAGTCACCTTCCTCTGCTCTGATGCAGTGAAAGACCCACCCAATACCTATCGCAAATCAGCTGAGAAGCAGGGCTGTGTGGCTCTCCCTATTGGCTGCCTGTCTCTCCCCAAAGGCTGTCTGTCAAATCCACCACTAGAGATGTTGCGAACATCAGATTTTGGGTTCGTGAATGTCGTATCCGAGCATGCGGGAAAAAGTTCGGATTTGCGCGAACTGGGTGTGTTTTCCCAGTATAGGTTAGATAGGTAGGCAGGTAGGTGCCTCCAGTGGCGGGGACAGCGGGAACAGGTAATTACAAACTCACCTTCCTCCCCGATCCCCGGAGTAAACTTCCAGCTTCATTCTATTTCCACCTCGTCATCCATCCTGGTTACAGCGTCTCCTGTGATGATGACGTAACTGCATGTCAACACAGGAGGCCCTGTAACCAGGATGGACGCCGGGGGAGGAAATAGAATGAAGCTGGAGGCTTCGTGCGGGGATCAGAGGAGGAAGGTGGAAGTGTAATTACCTGTGGCCGCTGTCCCCGCTGCTCCACCCAGCGCGCCGCTTCCTGCCGCTCATCGCTCAAACTGGCCAAAACGGCCCAAGGGGAGGATCCGGGGCACCTTGGCAACAGGTTCAGGGGCGGTGCCCCGGATCAAACCCCCTAGCGAGGCCACTGATGTTATCGCACGCATTATACAGAAATGCATTGAAGACAGCACGTTGGGATAACATAGCCCATTACAATGCGGGGATGTGAACATGCACACACTATTGTATGAGCAATGTGTTCACATACGCTAATGCAATGCACATGGGCCATATGCAGTTCACTTTTATCTCCTGATAAAACTGAGAGTTTTCTCCTAAGTGATATTATCCGAACTTGGAAATAAAGTGCCTTTTATACCACCACCAAGCAGTCAAATACTCAAAATAAATCTGACAGTACTTTATCACCTACTTTGTGGTACTTTTCCCATTGCAAAGTTCTAAAAAGTCATTTTAAATTGAAAATGAAAAATTATCTCCCAGGAGAAAACTCAGGAGAAAAACTGAATTGCATATGGGCCCTGGTGTGAGCTCAGCCGCCATCTCCAGGCACCAGGGGCTGTTCTAGGCTCAATGGGGCCCTGGGCAGCAATGACATGCCCCCCTCCCCCCCAAATGCCCCATAAGCAGCGTTTTAGGCCTCTTTGTTTCTGCTTCCCCTAGGGCACTGGAGCTGGCTAGCAGACCCCCAAGGTCTCCCCTCCTCCAGATGTACTGTGGTCCCCCGGGACCCCTGCAGAGAATACAGGGCCCCAGGGGACCACTATACACTTAGAGGAAGACATGGGGGGCAGCGCACCTGGAGGCCCTGGGCAATTGCCAAGTTTGCCCCTATGAAAGAGCTGGCCCTGACAAGCACTCTTCCATCAGAACATTATTAGCCAAGCAATTTTTAAAGCTTCCATTCAGATCACATGGCTCAAAGTAGCACAAAAACAGAACAGAAAACGTCAGGCGATATAACTGATGATTTATTTAAAAGTTCCACTTATGACTCTAAAACTTTCATTTCTGTATTTTGTTTATTTGTTTTTTGTTTTGTTTGGTGTTTTTTTTTTTTTTGAAAACTGGTAGAATTGTAGAGTAAAAAAACAATGGCAAAAACAAAGATGAAGAATTTCTCCAAGGGGTTAAATCATGGAACACAAACCAGGAGCAGAAGTTACATAAGATCACATGACTAGTCTGCGAGTCCCTGATTGGGTAGCTGGGATCAGCTTTTTTCCCATCTAGAATAAATCAGGTATGAAAATCTGTTATCTCTGGTGGGAAATGCTGAATAATTAACACTGTAGCATTGCAGCCAATTCAAATAACTTCTTATGCAGATTAGGAGGTCGTAAGGTAGGTACGGACATGCTGCCCACATCTTCTCCTGGTCACTGGCTCTTTGGTTTGGGGCGTTCCCCGGATTTCTTCTGGTACTCCTCATCTGGAAGTTCGAGCAGTCTGGAGTTTATGACAACTTCTGGAAGTGTAAAAAGGACATGGCTCTGCAGAGAGAAAACAGGTCATTGCAGATGCAGTTCACCACCAGGGGAGTTTCTTAGCATAGGCAACTAAGGTGCTTAGCAGTAGGAAATCACAAGGACTACCAAGGATCATATACTAGAGCAGTGATGGCTAACTTTGGCACTCCAGCTGTGACAAAACTACAAATCCCATCATGCCTCTGCCTTCCTGAGTTATGCTTTGAGCTGTCAGAGTATTGCAATGCCTCATGGGACTTGTAGTTCCACCACAGCTGGAGTGCCAAGGTTAGCCATCACTGTACTAGAGTATAGCTGCTGCACATGGAGGAGGGGGCTGCTGCACATAAAACATAAACAGGGTTGGACATAAAATAGGAACTGTCTTCCAGGGAAGGGGCCTGCACTTAGTACAGCGTAGTAGATGCATAGCTCCCAACTGTCCCTCTTTCGGAGGGACAGTCCCTCTTTGGGAGCCCTGTCCCTCTGTCCCACTTTCCTCCTTATTTGTCCCTCTTTAAGGACTTTGTCCCTCTTTCTATGTAAATATATACAGTATATTTCTCTACTAAAAAATGTGTTTGACTCTAAACTTTATCCCCATTTTCTATATTGATATATTACTCATTTTAAAATCTTAAAGGATACCCGAAGTGACATGTGGCATGATGAGATAGACATGTGTATGTACAGTGCCTAGCACACAAATAACTATGCTGTGTTCCTTTTTTTCTTTCTCTGCCTGAAGGAGTTAAATATCAGGTATGTAAGTTGCTGACTCAGTCCTGACTCAGACAGGAAGTGACTACAGTGTGACCCTCACTGATAAGAAATTCAAACTATAAAACACTTTCCTAGCAGAAAACAACTTCTGAGAGCAAGAAAGAGATAAAAATGGATTTTCTTATCAGTGAGGGTCACACTGTAGTCACTTCCTGTCTGTGTCAGGACTGAATCAGCCCCTTACATACCTGATATTTAACTCTTTCAGGCAGAGAAAGAAAAAAAGGAACACAGCATAGTTATTTGTGTGCTAGGCACCGTACATACACATGTCTATCTCATGTCATATGTCACTTCGGGTATCCTTTAGTATGAAGGAAAATGAACCAGGATAGAAAGGACCAGCGTGCTTTGAATTATAAAACAATATATTTGTCTTTTGAAATCTTTATCATATGCATGACTAGGGGTGCGTTCGGGGTGTGATTGGGGGTGTGGTGGGGGCGTGATCAGGGGGTGTGGCAGGGGTGTGGTTTAAGTGTCCCTCTTTCTCATCTTAAAAAGTTGGGAGGTATGTAGATGTTCCACAAGGAGAAAAGCAATTCTGCATCTGAGGGATGCACATAGAAGAGGGGGGTGTCCTTCTGGTGTTGTTTGGGGGGGGGGGAGTGGAGGGGGCGGGGCACTGACCCTGTGCCCGCCCTCATACTGCTGTACCTGGATGGTGTGCATGAGGCAGCCCATCGTCCGGTTGGCGAGCCCCGCAGTGTTCAAAGCTTCCCTGGCGAAATCTTCTGCCCTCTTCACAAACAGGGTGCTGGGAATATTATCGGTCATATTGGTGGAGACTATCATAGGCATAACGCACTGCAGAGAAACGCACAGAGATCAGGTTAGTGGTCTACCAAAAACAGGCTAGCACCTCTCCAATCCCTTCTAAATTCAGCAGCCCGTCTCATTCACCTCTCCACACCCTCTTCCGATCTAGGACGGCGGTGTGCGTCCTAGATCGCGCTCCTGTTGCCGGGCACTTTCTGCGCATGTGCGTGACGTGACGTCACGCTCATGCGCAGAGAGTGCCTGGCAACAGGCGCGCGATCAAAGACGCGCACCGCCGGGCCAGCGCAGGCGTACTACTCCGGGTCATAGTGACCCGGAAGTAGTACAGTGCCCATAGAGATTCGCCCGCGAATGCTTCGGGCCATCTCTAGTTAACACCAGAGGCGATCGCGATGTGCTAATGCAGTTTCACCCTATGAGGGTGTTCCCACAGAAGTGCGTGATTTGGTTATGGAGGGATTCAGCTTGCATGGATGTGTAAAAACTCATATTCCTTCAAGTAAACCCAAGGTGAGAGGTAAATGGAGGCAGGCTGCCATATCTATTTCAGAGGCGTAGCTAGGGATTTCAGCGCCCGGGGACAAAGACTATTAGTGCGCCCTATAAGAAGAGGAAAAGGGGACGTGGCCATGCAACAAAATGTGCGCGTGGTAATGGGTGGGGCCAAATATTCATGACCTTAGCAGTATATGTAGGCAGGGGGATATGTGCCCAGTATATGTAGGCAGGGGGATATGCGCCCAGTATATGTAGGCAGGGGGATATGCGCCCAGTATATGTAGGCCGGGGGTTATGCGCCCAGTATATGTAGGCAGGGGGATATGCGCCCAGGATATGTAGCCAGGGGTTTATGTGCCCAGGATATGTAGCCAGGGGTATATGTGCCCAGGATATGTAGCCAGGGCTATATGTGCCCAGGATATGTAGCCAGGGGTATATTTGCCCACTATATGTAGCAAGGGGTATATTTGAACACTATATGTAGCAAGGGGTATATGTACACAGTATATGTAGCAAGGGGTACATGTGTCCTCAGTATATGTAGCAAGGGGTATATTTGCCCAGTATATGTAGCAAGGGGTATATGTGCCCATCCACCCTCCCTCTGCCAGGCTTCCTCTCACTGAGACGTACCGTCAATATGCCTAATAGTGCGCACAGCACTATTAGGCTCTGGTCCTCCCCGCCTGGCAGCCCTGGGCTGGCTCGTCCGTCCGGCTCCACGCTGTCTCCGGGCCTCCGGCTCCACTCATCACCTGACCTCCCGTTCTTCCTTCCCTGCCTGCCTCGTGACTTGTCGGCTGCGAATGGGAGGACGGGTCTGGCGGCGCTGTCTCTCTGCCGCTCTGCGCAGCGTTCCACTGCTAAGGACGCTGCGCGGCGGTGCGGCGATGACGTCACTGGTGACGTCACTGACGGGGGAGACCCGGGCCCGGCGCTGAGAAACAATTATATTAAAAAAAAGGACACTGCAGCTGGGCGCCCTTGGGGACCCAGCGCCCGGGGGCACCTGTCCTACCCCGACCCCCCCAAGCTACGCACCTGATCTATTTCCTTCTAAGTAAGCCATCTTTTCCATGGACTGTTGATAGGCAGTGAAATGCCTCTCAAACTCACACAACTGCTCACTGCTGCTTGGTAACAGCTCACTGCTGCCTGGTAACTGCTTGTTGCTGCCTGGTAACTGCTTGCTGAGCACACAGCTCAGCAGTCCATGGAAAAGAGGCCTCATACTAGTTGCCTGGCTGCCCTGCTAATCCTCTGCCTCTGAGGCTGTGTTCACATCTAAAATCGAATTCGCTGACGCCGGCTATTTTTGATTTTTTTTTGGGGGGGTGGTTTTTTTCCCCCTCCAAGCTCTCCACTGCGCACTACGATTTTGTACAAAGCTTTTGTAAGCACTTTTGCAGAGCGATTCCATTTTTTCACTTCCTGACGTCAGTAAGGCCTCATTTCCACGAACTGTTGAGCTGTGTGCTCAGCAAGCAGCTACCAGGCAGCAGTGAGCAGTTACCAGGCAGCAGTGAGCAGTTACCAGGCAGCAGTGAGCAGTTACCAGGCAGCAGCAGTGAGCAGTTACCAGGCAGCAACAAGCAGTTACCAGGCAGCAGTGAGCAGTTGTGAGAGTTTGAGAGGCATTTCACTGCCTATCAACAGTTCTTGGAAAAAGGATTTTTTACCGCAAAATTACTGCCAGCGGTAAACTTCGCATTTTTTCCGCATTCACTAAAATTTTCTGCATGTTTTCCGCATGCGGTAAAAAAAGATGCGGAAACAACCATTATTCTTGCGGTAAACATGCGATAAAAAGGTCGCATGAAAAAGTGTAAAAAAAAAAAAATGTCAAAGTCCAGCAAGCACAGCCCTTAAAGGCTCATACACACATCAGACTATAGTCTTTGGAAAATGAAAGATCACAGACCAATCTTACCACCCTTCATGTAGTATGAGAGCCATACCTACACAGTCTTTTCTATGGAGCTGAACTCCCCCTCAGAGAGAAATCTTTGCAAGATGCTTCACACAAAGATGCTGTACAGACACAAAAGATCAGTATCTGCAAAAGATCTGTTCCTGCCAAAAATCCATTCTTGCAAATTGCAATGATAGTCTATGAGATCTGCAGATCATCATACACACATGATTTAACTGACATTCATCTGCAGATCAGATCCACCCGGATGGATTTTCAGATCTGCAGATGATTGCTTGGTCTGCAGATGAATGTCAGTTAAATCATGTGTGTATGATGATCTGCAGATCTCATAGACTATCATTGCAATTTGCAGGAATGGATTTTTGGCAGGAACAGATCTTTTGCAGATACTGATCTGTTGCATGTGTACAGCATCTTTGCGTGCAGCATCCTGCAAAGATTTTTATCTGCTGGGGAGTTCAGCTCCATAGAAAAGACTGTGTAGAGTGTGGCTCTCATACTACATGGAGGGTGGTAAGATTGGTATTGTGATCTTTCATTTTCCAAAGACTATAGTCTGATGTGTGTATGGGCCTTAAGCCTCCAGACTTCATTAAAATCAATGGGATGCGGAATATATCACCTACTACTTGTAGGTGATAAAAAAAAAGTTAAATAACGACGAAATGATGGGCCTGAAATGTTTTGTGAATTGATTTTTATTTTTTTTTAGGAAAATACCGACTTTTGCTGAACTTTTTCCGCATTAATCCCGCACATTTACCGCACTTTTTCCGCATGCGGAAAAACATGCAGAAAATTTTGAGAATTTGAACATGCCGTTGTTTTGGTCGATACTTTCCCGCAAGTACTTTACCGCATGCAGTAAGTCATTGAGAATAGAGCCCAATGGGCTTTATTCACAATCACACATGCGGTAAGAGATTCTTGACCGCTATATTACCGCCAGTGATAATTTCCGTATGTTTTCCACATTCACTAAAAATGTTCCGCATGTTTCCCGCATGCGGGAACAATCCGTAAACATTTTTGGAAAACATGCATAATTATATAGTAAACATGCAGAAACCATGCAGAAAAAAAGTGGCATAAAAAAAAAACTTGTCCAAAAAAAAAAAAAAAATTAAAGTTCAGCAAACACAGCGCTCAAGGCTCCAGACTCCATTTAAGTCAATTGGAAGCGAAATATATCACCAAGTACTAGTAGGTGATAACAAATCGCTAGTTAAGTCAGAAATAACTTTTATTTAAAAAAAGTTGTTTTTTTGCGGGAATTACCGACTTTTACCGCATTTTTTACGCATGCAGGTAAAAAATGTGTACAACTTTACGCATGCGGTAAATAATCATGCGAAAAAATTTGTGATTGTCAAGATGGTCTTTTTTCAGTCGGGGATTTACCGCAAGTGCGGAAAATGATTGTGAATACAGCCCAATGTGGACATGGTCATACTTGAGTTGGTAATTTTGCCACATTTCATTAACGAATGCGGTAACTCACTGAGAATTGAGACCAGTGTGCATTTCCGCATGTGATTCGTGGCAATATGCATGTGATTTTGCCAGGTGTAACCCCTGCCTAAGCGCTTAGTGATTGCCACACTGTGTTTTACGGAGCAAATTGAAGCCTGGTACACACATCTCAGCGGCAGCTATAAATAAAAAAATTCACCGCCCGAGGTCTTCGATCTTTAAGGGCTTCACACTACTTCCTGTTAAAACAGGAAGTAATGTGAAGCCCTTACAGATCGGAGACCTCCGACTGTCCCCCCTCCCCGCCGATGGGCAAAGCTCAAATTCTTGCAGGGGGGCCCATTGACTTCTAGTTACACCCTTGACCATGAGGCAGAAGTTTGGTAACTTACCGAACAAACATGCCTCAATTCACTAAGCCCTGGTCGGTAAGTGTCACTTACCAGCCTTCTAACAGGGCAGCAGGCAGGCAGTGAGCTGCGTGTGTGCCAGGTTTTCCCTGTAATGCATTCTGCCATCCCTTCAGATGGGCTGCAACCACCTGGGGGAGCTCTTCTGTATTCCAGAATACAGAATTTCACATCTAAAGGGATGCAGAAAAGCCCCCCAAAAGTCACCTTCCTCTGCTCTGATGCAGTGAAAGGCCCACCCAATACCTATCGCATCAAATCAGCTGAGAAGCAGGGCTGTGTGGCTCTCCCTATTGGCTGCCTGTCTCTCCCCAAAGGCTGTCTGTCAAATCCACCGCTAGAGATGTTGCGAACATCAGATTTTGGGTTCGTGAATGTCGTATCCGAACATGCGGGAAAAAGTTCGGATTTGCGCGAACTGGGTGTGTTTCCCCAGTATAGGTTAGATAGGTAGGCAGGTAGGTGCCTCCAGTGGCGGGGACAGCGGGAACAGGTAATTACAAACTCACCTTCCTCCCCTGATCCCCGGAGTAAACTTCCAGCTTCATTCTATTTCCACCTCGTCATCCATCCTGGTTACAGCGTCTCCTGTGATGATGACGTAACTGCATGTCAACACAGGAGGCCCTGTAACCAGGATGGACGCCGGGGGAGGAAATAGCTGGAGGCTTCGTGCGGGGATCAGAGGAGGAAGGTGGAAGTGTAATTACCTGTGGCCGCTGTCCCCGCTGCTCCACCCAGCGCGCCGCTTCCTGCCGCTCATCGCTCAAACTGGCCAAAACGGCCCAAGGGGAGGATCCGGGGCACCTTGGCAACAGGTTTGGGGGCGGTGCCCGGATCAAGCTCCCTAGCGACGTCACTGATGTTATCACACGCATTATACAGAAATACATTGAAGACAGCACGTTGGGATAACATAGCCCATTACAATGTGGGGATGTGAACATGCACACACTATTGTATGAGCAATGTGTTCACATACGCTAATGCAATGCACATGGGCCATATGCAATTCACTTTTATCTCCTGAGTTTTCTCCTAGGTGATATTATCCCAACTTGTAAATAAAGTGCCTTTTATACCACCAGCAAGCAGTCAAATACTCAAAATAAATCTGACAGTACTTTATCACCTACTTTGTGGTACTTCTCCCATTGCAAAGTTCTAAAAAGCCATTTTAAATTGAAAATGAAAAATGATCTCCTAGGAGAAAACTCAGGAGAAAAAGTGACTTGCATACGGGCCCTGGTGTGAGCTCAGCCGTCATCTCCAGGCACCAGGGGCTGGTCTAGGCTCAGTGGGGCCCTGGGCAGCAATGACACGCCCCTCTCCCCCCCAACTACCCCATAAGCAGCGTTTTAGGCCTCTTTGTTTCTGCTTCCCCCAGAGCACTGGAGCTGGCTAGCGGACCCCCAAGGTCTCCCCTCCTCCAGATGTACTGTGGTTCCCCGGGGCCCCTGCAGAGAATACAGGGCCCCAGGGTACCACTATACACTTAGAGGAAGACATGGGGGCAGCACACCTGGAGGCCCTGAGCAATTGCCAAGTTTCCCCCTATGAAAGAGCTGGCCCTGACAAGCATTAGAGGAAGACATGGGGGGTAGCGCACCTGGAGGCCCTGGGCAATTGCCAAGTTTCCCCCTATGAAAGAGCTGGCCCTGACAAGCACTCTTCCATCAGAATATTATTAGCCAAGCAATTTTTAAAGCTTCCATTCAGATCACATGGCTCAAAGTAGCACAAAAACAGAACAGAAAACGTCAGGCGATATAACTGATGATTTATTTAAAAGTTCCACTTATGACTCTAAAACTTTCATTTCTGTATTTTGTTTATTTGTTTTTTGTTTTGTTTGGTGTTTTTTTTTTTGAAAACTGGTAGAATTGTAGAGTAAAAAAACAATGGCAAAAACAAAGATGAAGAATTTCTCCAAGGGGTTAAATCATGGAACACAAACCAGGAGCAGAAGTTACATAAGATCACATGACTAGTCTGCAAGTCCCTGATTGGGTAGCTGGGATCAGCTTTTTTCCCATCTAGAATAAATCAGGTATGAAAAACTGTTATCTCTGGTGGGAAATGCTGAATAATTAACACTGTAGCATTGCAGCCAATTCAAATAACTTCTTATGCAGATTAGGAGGTCGTAAGGTAGGTACGGACATGCTGCCCACATCTTCTCCTGGTCACTGGCTCTTTGGTTTGGGGCGTTCCCCGGATTTCTTCTGGTACTCCTCATCTGGAAGTTCGAGCAGTCTGGAGTTTATGACAACTTCTGGAAGTGTAAAAAGGACATGGCTCTGCAGAGAGAAAACAGGTCATTGCAGATGCAGTTCACCACCAGGGGAGTTTCTTAGCATAGGCAACTAAGGTGCTTAGCAGTAGGAAATCACAAGGACTACCAAGGATCATATACTAGAGCAGTGATGGCTAACCTTGGCACTCCAGCTGTGACAAAACTACAAATCCCATCATGCCTCTGCCTTCCTGAGTTATGCTTTGAGCTGTCAGAGTATTGCAATGCCTCATGGGACTTGTAGTTCCACCACAGCTGGAGTGCCAAGGTTAGCCATCACTGTACTAGAGTATAGCTGCTGCACATGGAGGAGGGGGCTGCTGCACATAAAACATAAACAGGGTTGGACATAAAATAGGAACTGTCTTCCAGGGAAGGGGCCTGCACTTAGTACAGCGTAGTAGACGCATAGCTCCCAACTGTCCCTCTTTCGGAGAGACAGTCCCTCTTTGGGAGCCCTGTCCCTCTGTCCCACTTTCCTCCTTATTTGTCCCTCTTTAAGGACTTTGTCCCTCTTTCTATGTAAATATATACAGTATATTTCTCTACTAAAAAATGTGTTTGACTCTAAACTTTATCCCCATTCTCTATATTGATATATTACTCATTTTAAAATCTTAAAGGATACCCGAAGTGACATGTGGCATGATGAGATAGACATGTGTATGTACAGTGCCTAGCACACAAATAACTATGCTGTGTTCCTTTTTTCTTTCTCTGCTTGAAAGAGTTAAATATCAGGTATGTAAGTTGCTGACTCAGTCCTGACTCAGACAGGAAGTGACTACAGTGTGACCCTCACTGATAAGAAATTCAAACTATAAAACACTTTGCTAGCAGAAAACAACTTCTGAGAGCAAGAAAGAGATAAAAATGGATTTTCTTATCAGTGAGGGTCACACTGTAGTCACTTCCTGTCTGAGTCAGGACTGAATCAGCCCCTTACATACCTGATATTTAACTCTTTCAGGCAGAGAAAGAAAAAAAGGAACACAGCATAGTTATTTGTGTGCTAGGCACCGTACATACACATGTCTATCTCATGTCACATGTCACTTCGGGTATCCTTTAGTATGAAGGAAAATGAACCAGGATAGAAAGGACCAGTGTGCTTTGAATTATAAAACAATATATTTGTCTTTTGAAATCTTTATCATATGCATGACTAGGGGTGCGTTCGGGGTGTGATTGGGGGTGTGGTGGGGGCGTGATCAGGGGGTGTGGCAGGAGTGTGGTTTAAGTGTCCCTCTTTCTCATCTTAACCTTTTGCCGACCGCGTCACGCCGGTGGGCGTGGCCGCGGCGGCAGCCCCAGGACCGCCTAACGCCAATTGGCGTAAAGTCCTGGGGCCAGCTAATGCAGGAGATCGCGCGCATGATGCGCGCGCATCTCCTGCTTGGGGGGCGGAGCTCCGCCCCGCCTTCAGTCTCCGAGCGGCTACTGCCGCTCGGGAGACTGTTAGACGGCGAGATCGCCGTCTATTTCTGTGTACAGCGCTGTGATCGGCTGCAGCGCTGTACTGGGGACAGCCGTGTCACACGGCTGTCCCCCTGGGGGACAAGAGAGCGATCGGCTGTCATAGGCAGAAGCCTATGACAGCCGATCGCCGTAATTGGCTGGCTGCGGGGAGGGAGAAAGGTAGGGAGGGAACTTATGTAAACAAACAGTGATTTTTCAATAAGGGGGGGAGAAAAGGGGGGGGGAGATCACTTGGGTGCTGTGTTGTGCGGCCCTGCAGTTTGGCCTTAAAGCTGCAGTGGCCATTTAAGCAAAAAAAGGCCTGGTCGTTTGGGGGGTTTGACACTGCAGTCTTCAAATGGTTAAAAAGTTGGAAGGTATGTAGATGTTCCACAAGGAGAAAAGCAATTCTGCATCTGAGGGATGCACATAGAAGAGGGGGGTGTCCTTCTGGTGTTGTTTGGGGGGGGGAGTGGAGGGGGCGGGGCACTGACCCTGTGCCCGCCCTCATACTGCTGTACCTGGATGGTGTGAGGCAGCCCATCGTCCGGTTGGCGAGCCCCGCAGTGTTCAAAGCTTCCCTGGCGAAATCTTCTGCCCTCTTCACAAACAGGGTGCTGCGAATATTATCGGTCATATTGGTGGAGACTATCATAGGCATAACGCACTGCAGAGAAACGCACAGAGATCAGGTTAGTGGTCTACCAAAAACAGGCTAGCACCTCTCCAATCCCTTCTAAATTCAGCAGCCCGTCTCATTCACCTCTTCACACCCTCTTCCGATCTAGGACGGCGGTGTGCGTCCTAGATCGCGCTCCTGTTGCCGGGCACTTTCTGCGCATGTGCGCGACGTGACGTCACGCTCATGCGCAGAGAGTGCCCGGCAACAGGCGCGCGATCAAAGACGCGCACCGCCGGGCCAGCGCAGGCGTACTACTCCGGGTCATAGTGACCCGGAAGTAGTACAGTGCCCATAGAGATTCGCCCGCGAATGCTTCGGGCCATCTCTAGTTAACACCAGAGGCGATTGCGATGTGCTAATGCAGTTTCACCCTATGAGGGTGTTCCCACAGAAGTGCGTGATTTGGTTATGGAGGGATTCAGCTTGCATGGATGCGTAAAAACTCATATTCCTTCAAGTAAACCCAAGGTGAGAGGTAAATGGAGGCAGGCTGCCATATCTATTTCAGAGGCGTAGCTAGGGATTTCAGCGCCCGGGGACAAAGACTATTAGTGCGCCCTATAAGGAGAGGAAAAGGGGACGTGGCCATGCAACAAAATGTGCGCGTGGTAATGGGTGGGGCCAAATATTCATGACCTTAGCAGTATATGTAGGCAGGGGGATATGTGCCTAGTATATGTAGGCAGGGGGATATGCGCCCAGTATATGTAGGCCGGGGGTTATGCGCCCAGTATATGTAGGCCGGGGGTTATGCGCCCAGTATATGTAGGCAGGGGGATATGCGCCCAGGATATGTAGCCAGGGGTTTATGTGCCCAGGATATGTAGCCAGGGGTATATGTGCCCAGGATATGTAGCCAGGGCTATATGTGCCCAGGATATGTAGCCAGGGGTATATTTGCCCACTATATGTAGCAAGGGGTATATTTGCCCACTATATGTAGCAAGGGGTATATGTACACAGTATATGTAGCAAGGGGTACATGTGTCCTCAGTATATGTAGCAAGGGGTATATTTGCCCAGTATATGTAGCAAGGGGTATATGTGCCCATCCACCCTCCCTCTGCCAGGCTTCCTCTCACTGAGACGTACCGTCAATATGCCTAATAGTGCGCACAGCACTATTAGGCTCTGGTCCTCCCCGCCTGGCAGCCCTGGGCTGGCTCGTCCGTCCGGCTCCACGCTGTCTCCGGGCCTCCGGCTCCACTCATCACCTGACCTCCCGTTCTTCCTTCCCTGCCTGCCTCGTGACTTGTCGGGGGCGAATGGGAGGACGGGTCTGGCGGCGCTGTCTCTCTGCCGCTCTGCGCAGCGTTCCACTGCTAAGGACGCTGCGCGGCGGTGCGGCGATGACGTCACTGACGGGGGAGACCCGGGCCTGGCGCCGAGAAATAATTATATTAAAAAAAAGGACACTGCAGCTGGGCGCCCTTGGGGACCCAGCGCCCGGGGGCACCTGTCCTACCCCGACCCCCCCAAGCTACGCGCCTGATCTATTTCCTTCTAAGTAAGCCATCTTTTCCATGGACTGTTGATAGGCAGTGAAATGCCTCTCAAACTCACACAACTGCTCACTGCTGCCTGGTAACAGCTCACTGCTGCCTGGTAACTGCTCACTGCTGCCTGGTAACTGCTCACTGCTGCCTGGTAACTGCTTGTTGGTGCCTGGTAACTGCTTGCTGAGCACACAGCTCAGCAGTCCATGGAAAAGAGGCCTCATACTAGTTGCCTGGCTGCCCTGCTAATCCTCTGCCTGAGGCTGTGTTCACATCTAAAATCGAATTCGCTGACGCCGGCTATTTTTTTTTTTTTTTTTGACGGGTGGTTTTTTTCCCCCTCCAAGCGCTCCACTGCGCACTACGATTTTGTACAAAGCTTTTGTAAGCACTTTTGCAGAGCGATTCCATTTTTTCACTTCCTGACGTCAGTAAGGCCTCATTTCCACGAACTGTTGAGCTGTGTGCTCAGCAAGCAGTTACCAGGCAGCAGTGAGCAGTTACCAGGCAGCAGTGAGCAGTTACCAGGCAGCAGTGAGCAGTTACCAGGCAGCAGCAGTGAGCAGTTACCAGGCAGCAACAAGCAGTTACCAGGCAGCAGTGAGCAGTTACCAGGCAGCAGCAGTGAGCAGTTACCAGGCAGCAACAAGCAGTTACCAGGCAGCAGTGAGCAGTTGTGAGAGTTTGAGAGGCATTTCACTGCCTATCAACAGTTCTTGGAAAAAGGATTTTTTACCGCAAAATTACTGCCAGCGGTAAACTTCGCATTTTTTCCGCATTCACTAAAATTTTCTGCATGTTTTCCGCATGCGGTAAAAAAAGATGCGGAAACAACCATTATTCTTGCGGTAAACATGCGATAAAAAGGTCGCATGAAAAAGTGTAAAAAAAAAATGTCAAGTCCAGCAAGCACAGCCCTTAAAGGCTCATACACACATCAGACTATAGTCTTTGGAAAATGAAAGATCACAGACCAATCTTACCACCCTTCATGTAGTATGAGAGCCATACCTACACAGTCTTTTCTATGGAGCTGAACTCTCCCTCAGAGAGAAATCTTTGCAAGATGCTGCACACAAACATGCTGCACACAAACATGCTGCACACACTCAAAAGATCAGTATCTGCAAAAGATCTGTTCCTGTCAAAAATCCATTCCTGCAAATTGCAATGATAGTCTATGAGATCTGCAGATCATCATACACACATGATTTAACTGACATTCATCTGCAGATCAGATGCACCAGGATGGATTTTCAGATCTGCAGATGATTGCTTGGTCTGCAGATGAATGTCAGTTAAATCATGTGTGTATGATGATCTGCAGATCTCATAGACTATCATTGCAATTTGCAGGAATGGATTTTTGGCAGGAACAGATCTTTTGCAGATACTGATCTGTTGCATGTGTACAGCATCTTTGTGTGCAGCATCTTGCAAAGATTTTTATCTGCTGGGGAGTTCAGCTCTATAGAAAAGACTGTGTAGAGTATGGCTCTCATACTACATGGAGGGTGGTAAGATTGGTATTGTGATCTTTCATTTTCCAAAGACTATAGTCTGATGTGTGTATGAGCCTTAAAGGACTTACGAGGACTGATTTTAAAAAAATAAACAAAAAAAGTTAGATACCTGTGTGTTTTTGTAAGGCACGGAGGACGCCGTCCGCGCCCTCCGTGCCGTTCCGCCGGGTCCCCGCTGCTGAATATCCCCCCGAACGACCCCCGACCGCACGGCCCGGGTCGGGCTTTCCAGCCTTCACCAAGATGGCCGCCGGAGCTGGCCGCGGCTGCGCAGTCCGCATAGCTGCGAGTGCGGCTGCGCAGCTCTAAGGCCAACTCCCCGATCCACGCTACTGTTACGTGGATCGGGGGGTTGGCCTTAGAGCCGTTCGGGGGGATATTCAGCAGCGGGGACCCGGCGGAACGGCACGGAGGGCGCGGACGGCGTCCTCCGTGCCTTACAAAAACACACAGGTATCTAACTTTTTTTTTTTTTTTTAAATCAGGCCTCGTAAGTCCTTTAAACCTCCAGACTTCATTAAAATTAATGGGATGCGGAATATATCACCTACTAGGTGATAAAAAAAAAGTTAAATAACAACGAAATGATGGGCCTGAAATGTTTTGTGAATTGATTTTTTTTTTTTTTTTAGGAAAATACCGACTTTTGCTGAACTTTTTCCGCATTAATCCCGCACATTTACCGCACTTTTTCCGCATGCGGAAAAAACATGCAGAAAATTTTGAGAATTTGAACATGCCGCTGTTTTGGTCGATACTTTCCCGCAAGTACTTTACCGCATGCAGTAAGTCATTGAGAATAGAGCCCAATGGGCTTTATTCACAATCACACATGCGGTAAGAGATTCTTGACCGCTATATTACCGCCAGTGATAATTTCCGCATGTTTTCCACATTCACTAAAAATGTTCCGCATGTTTCCCGCATGCGGGAACAATCCGTAAACATTTTTGGAAAACATGCATAATTATATAGTAAACATGCAGAAACCATGCAGAAAAAAAGTGGCATAAAAAAAAAACTTGTCCAAAAAATAAAATAAAAATTAAAGTTCAGCAAACACAGCGCTCAAGGCTCCAGACTCCATTTAAGTCAATTGGAAGAGAAATATATCACCAAGTACTAGTAGGTGATAACAAATCGCTAGTTAAGTCAGAAATAAGCCGCCCCTTTTTTTTGTAAAAGTTGATTTTTTTGCGGGAATTACCGACTTTTACCGCATTTTTTACGCATGCAGGTAAACAATGTGTACAACTTTACGCATGCGGTAAATAATCATGCGAAAAAATTTGTGATTGTCAAGATGGTCTTTTTTCAGTCGGGGATTTACCGCAAGTGCGGAAAATGATTGTGAATACAGCCCAATGTGGACATTGTCATACTTGAGTTGGTAATTTTGCCACATTTCATTAACGAATGCGGTAACTCACTGAGAATTGAGACCAGTGTGCATTTCCGCATGTGATTCGTGGCAATATGCATGTGATTTTGCCAGGTGTAACCCCTGCCTAAGCGCTTAGTGATTGCCACACTGTGTTTTACGGAGCAAATTGAAGCCTGGTACACACATCTCAGCGGCAGCTATAAATAAAAAAATTCACCGCCCGAGGTCTTCGATCTTTAAGGGCTTCACACTACTTCCTGTTAAAACAGGAAGTAATGTGAAGCCCTTACAGATCGGAGACCTCCGACTGTCCCCCCTCCCCGCCGATGGGCAAAGCTCAAATTCTTGCAGGGGGGCCCATTGACTTCTAGTTACACCCTTGACCATGAGGCAGAAGTTTGGTAATTTACCGAACAAACATGCCTCAATTCACTAAGCCCTGGTCGGTAAGTGTCACTTACCAGCCTTCTAGCAGGGCAGCAGGCAGGCAGTGAGCTGTGTGTGTGCCAGGTTTTCCCTGTAATGCATTCTGCCATCCCTTCAGATGGGCTGCAACCACCTGGGGGAGCTCTTCTGTATTCCAGAATACAGAATTTCACATCTAAAGGGATGCAGAAAAGCCCCCCAAAAGTCACCTTCCTCTGCTCTGATGCAGTGAAAGGCCCACCCAATACCTATCGCATCAAATCAGCTGAGAAGCAGGGCTGTGTGGCTCTCCCTATTGGCTGCCTGTCTCTCCCCAAAGGCTGTCTGCCAAATCCACCGCTAGAGATGTTGCGAACATCAGATTTTGGGTTCGTGAATGTCCTATCCGAACATGCGGGAAAAAGTTCGGATTTGCGTGAACTGGGTAGGTTTCCTCAGTATAGGTTAGATAGGTAGGTAGGAGCCTCTAGTGGCGGGAACAGGTAATTACAAACTCACCTTCCTCCCCTGATCCCCGGAGTAAACTTCCAGCTTCATTCTATTTCCACCTCATCATCCATCCTGGTTACAGCATCTCCTGTGATGATGACGTAACTGCATGTCATCACATGAGGCCCTGTAACCAGGATGGACGCCGAGGGAGGAAATAGAATTAAGCTGGAGGCTTTGGCTATTATTCATAAAGCATTTCCGCATGCGGAAATGCTTAAAACAGCTGACTTTACCGACCACTTAGCAAAGTCAGCATTCATAAAGCCTCTTTCCGCATGAAAAAATGACACTACCGAGCAGAGTGATAAATCACCGCCTTGTGCGGTGATTATCGGAACAAATGTAGCAAAATGTTAATTCATAAAGATCACCGCAAGCGGTGTGACGTCAGGAAGTACCGCTCCCTCTGATGTGGCGATACCAATGTAAGTGAATGGAGACACACAGACCTCCCAGGCAGCTGCAGCAGAGTGGAACACGGAGAAATGTATCAACTCTGCAGCTTCCGTGTCTCCGCAAGCCTACCGCCTGCCTACCGCCTGCCTACCGCCAGCTTAGTTCGGGGAATCTCCGCACTGCTTCCGCACATGGATACTTTTTTATGAATGCCCACGCAGAAGTCTAAAAATCCGCCAGCGGTGTTTTCCCGCACTGATTCTCTTTACCGACAGCCTGTTCATGAATGATAGCCTATGTGTGGGGATCAGAGGAGGAAGTGTAATTACCTGTGCCCGCTGTCCCCGCTGCTCCGCCCAGCACGCCGCTTCCTGCCGCTCATCGCTCAAACTGGGCAAAACGGTCCAAGGGGAAGATCCGGGGCACCATGGCAACAGGTTCGGGGGCGGTGCTCTGGATCAAGCCCCCTAGCGACGCCACTGATGTTATCGCACGCATTATACAGAAATGCATTGAAGACAGCACGTTGGGATAACATAGCCCATTACAATGCGGGGATGTGAACATGCACACACTATTGTATGAGCAATGTGTTCACATACGCTAATGCAATGCACATGGGCCATATGCAGTTCACTTTTATCTCCTGAGTTTTCTCCTAAGTGATATTATCCCAACTTGTAAATAAAGTGCCTTTTATACCACCAGCAAGCAGTCAAATACTCAAAATAAATCTGACAGTACTTTATCACCTACATTTTGGTACTTTTCCCATTGCAAAGTTCTAAAAAGTCATTTTAAATTGAAGATGAAATATTATCTCCTAGGAGAAAACTCAGGAGAAAAAGTGAATTGCATACGGGCCCTGGTGTGAGCTCAGCCGTCATCTCCAGGCACCAGGGGCTGTTCCAGGCTCAATGGGGCCCTGGGCAGCAATGACACGCCCCCCTCCCCCCAACTATCCCATAAGCAGCGTTTTAGGCCTCTTTGTTTCTGCTTCCCCCAGGGCACTGGAGCTGGCTAGCAGACCCCCAAGGTCTCCCCTCCTCCAGATGTACTGTGGTCCCCCGGGACCCCTGCAGAGAATACAGGGCCCCAGGGGACCACTATACACTTACAGGAAGACATGGGGGGCAGCGCACCTGGAGGCCCTGGGCAATTGCCAAGTTTGCCCCTATGAAAAACCGGCCCTGACAAGCACTCTTCCATCAGAACATTATTAGCCAAGCAATTTTTAAAGCTTTTATTCAGATCACATGGCTCAAAGTAGCACAAAAACAGAACAGAAAACGTCAGGAAATATAACTCATGATTTATTTAAAAGTTCCACTTATGACTCTAATACTTTCATTTCTGTGTTTTGTTTATTTGTTTTTGTTTTGTTTGGTGTTTTTTTTTTTTTTTTTTGAAAACTGGTAGAATCGTAGAGTAAAAAAACAAAAACAAAGATGAAGAATTTCTCCAAAGGGTTAAATCATGGAACACAAACCAGGAGCAGAAGTTACATAAGATCACATGACTAGTCTGCGAGTCCCTGATTGGGTAGCTGGGATCACGTGTTTCTTAGTACATGATTTCCCATCTAGAATAAATCAGGTATGAAAAACTGTTATCTCTGGTGGGAAATGCTGCATAATTAAAGGGGCCCATACACTTACCGATTTTTCCGCCGATATACAGCCGATTCGATCACTGTGATCGAATCAGCTGTGAAATCGTCGCGCAAATGCTGACCGACCGATCGATTTCTGTCTGAAATCGATCGTTCCCGACAATTCCCGTCATTCCATCCGTGAGGAAGATTTTGCTCGATCGCCGGCGGGTCGGGAGTGCATCGATAGCGGCGTTCGAATGCCCGACGACCGATGCTAGCTGCAATACATTACCTGATCTGGCCGGCGTGAGTCCCTGCTGTTACTGCGGTCTCTTCTCCGCGCAGGGTTCCAGGTTTTGGGCCCAGCTGGCTGCTTCCTGTCCCGGCAGGAAGTTTAAAAAGTAGAGCACCCTCTACTGCTTAAAAACTTCCCTGGACAGGAAGCAGCCAGCCGGTCCGAAACCCGGAACCCAGCTCGGAGAAGAGACCGCGGTGACAGCAGGGACTCGCGCCGGCCGGATCAGGTAATGTATAGCTGGCGGGGGCGACTGCGGCAGCTCCACAGATTGTGATCGGTTTCATGCTGAAATCGATTCACAATCTGTTTGCAGTAAAGGCAGCTGTACGATCCCTCTCTGATCAGATTCGATCAGAGAGGGATCTATCTGTTGGTCGATCTGATGGCAAATCGACCAGTGTATGGCAACCTTAACACTGTAGCATTGCAGCCAATTCAAATAACTTCTTATGCAGATTATGAGGTCGTAAGGTAGGTACGGACATGCTGCCCACATCTTCTCCTGGTCACTGGCTCTTTGGTTTGGGGCGTTCCCCGACTTTCTTCTGGTACTCCTCATCTAGAAGTTCGAACAGTCTGGAGTTTATGACAACTTCTGGAAGTGTAAAAAGGACATGGCTCTGCAGAGAGAAAACAGGTCATTGCAGATGCAGTTCACCACCGGGGGAGTTTCTTGGCATAGGCAACTAAGGTGCTACTGCTAAGCAGTAGGAAATCACAAGGACTACCAAGGATCATATAGTAAATTGTAGCTCCTGCACATGGAGGAGGGGGCTACTGCACATAAAACATAAGCAGGTTTGGACATAAAATAGGGGACTGTCTTCCAGGGAATGGGGCTGCACTTAGTAGAGCGTAGTAGATGTTCCACAAGGAGGAAAGCCATTCTGCATCTGAGGGTTGCACATAGAAGAGGGGTGTGTCCTTCTGGTGTTGTTGGGGGGGGAGTGGAGGGGCGGGGCACTGACCCTGGGCCCACCCTCATACTGCCGTACCTGGATGGCGTGCATGAGGCAGCCCATCGCCCGGTTGGTGAGCCCCGCAGTGTTCAAAGCTTCCCTGGCGAAATCTTCTGCCCTCTTCACAAACAGGGTGCTGCGAATATTATCGGTCATATTGGTGGAGACTATCATAGGCATAACGCACTGCAGAGAAACGCACAGAGATCAGGTCAGTGGTGACTATACAGATGGAAAACACGGAAAGTTATAATTCATGGAAATATGTGTAACAGAACAACCAAGCAGCTCGGGGTGACCCAGAACCACTAGGAAAGTACAGGGGGACTAAAAGAGACCGAAAAGCCCTCCTACTAAAAAAGCAATGCTTAGTGTTTATTTGCCTTCTTAAAACAGAGGATATTTGCGATAATTCAGATTTAAAGTGTACCTGAGATGAAGGATAAAAGAAGTTTCATACATACCTGGGGCTTCCTTTAGCCCCCTCATGCTGATCCGTCACTTGCCGCTGCCTCTATTCTCCGCAATCTGGCCCGGAAATTCAGCCAGTCAGGCCCAGTCAGCGCAGGTGCAATACGGCCACACACGCTCCCCGTTGCGCTCCCACAGAACTCTCCCAGCGACGGGAGCGTGAAGGAGTGCGCGCCGAGCTAGGCATACGCAGCAGTGTAGCCAACTCATCCCTTTAGTTACTGACACATATGAATTATACAGGTTTTGTAGCTAGGTAGATGCAGTTAAAGCACTGATTATGTGCAAATAGCCCCAGAACCTGTATAACTTAGATGTGTCAGTAATTAAAGGGATGAGTTGGCAACACTGATACGCAGTAAGCCCCGACTCCCGGAAGTACCGTGTTCAATTGCAGGGGAAAGAGGCGGCGCAGGAGGACGGCGAGGGACGATTCAGCGTGAGGGGACTAGATGAAGCCCCAGGTATGTATGAAACTTTTTATCCTTCATCTCAGGTACACATTAAGGGGAACTGTAGTGAGAGGTATATGAAGGCTGCCATATTTATTTCCATTTAAGCAGTACCAGTCACCTGGCTGTCCTGCTGATCCTCTGCCTCTAATACTTTCAGCCATAGACCCCGAACAAGCATGCAGCAGATCAGCTGTTTCTGATATTATTGTCAGATCTGATAAGATTAGTTGCATGCTTGTTTTTGGTGTGTGATTCAGACACTACTGCAGCCAAATGGCTCAGCAGGGCTGCCAGGCAACTGGTATTGTTTAAAAGGAAATAAATATGGCAGCCTCCACATCCCTCTCGTAACAGTTGTCCTTTAAGTGAGCGACTGTGGTTTCCCATGATGCATCACTCTGAATATGCAAATCATCTCTTTATGCCAGTGACATGACTATGTACTCTGTAAAGTGCTGCAGAAGAGGTCAGTTCTATATAAATACATAATAATAAGGTAGGATATTAGACTATGGCTATGGTAGGGATCAGATTGTGAGCTCATCTGATGAGTCAGTGACATGACTATGTACTCTGTAAGTGCTGCAGAAGATGTCAGTGTATACGTAACAATAATAATAATAATAAACCTTAGTGGCGCTATATACAGTAAAATACCGGAATGGACGGAAGCCAGCAGCAGATGACAGATTTACAATCAGACCTTTCTTCCTAGAGAACCCAGAAAACTCACAATTAGGAAATGCAATTATTAACTAGATGGTGTCGTTTCTGAAGAAACCACAGGATGTTGGCTATGTGTCTGATTGGCTGGATGTGGCTCCGCCCACCTTGCCAAATTTTAAACCAAGTCACCCAGTGACCCAGTGTGCCAAGTCTGGGGACTCTGGCTTAAATACAGGGAGAATTACAGCTGTTTACATTTTTCCATTGAAGTCAATAGGCAAAATCTGATTGGCTGTTTTTGGCTCCGCCCACTTTTAACATTTTAATACCAGTCACCCAGTGACCGACTGTGCCAAGTTTGAACTCCCTGCCATTAACAGTAAAAGAATGGCAGCAACTTATATATTGACATTGATTAGCAATACGTAACATTTGATTGGCTGTTTTAAGCTCCGCCCATTTTTCTAAATTTTAAAATTAACTACCATGTCATTGTCTGTGCCAAGTTTTGGACCTCTGGCTTTAAAACTGTGAGAGTGGCAGTATTTGAAAGTTTTACATTGAAGTGCATTGGTGAAATTTGATTGGATGCTAGTGGCTCCGCCCACTTTTCTTATTTTTTGACCGCAATCACCCAATGAGTAACTGAGCCAAGTTTGGGACACCTGGCATTTAAACTGTGATAATAGCAGCAGTTTATAATTTTTCATTAAGGTCAATGGCTGAAATCTGATTGGTTGTTGTTGCCCCGCCCCCTTTTTTTTACTAATGGTGAACCACAGTCACCCAGTCACTAACACTCCAAAGTTTGTGAATGCTGGCATTTAACGTGTAAAAATGGCAGCAGTTTTATTTTTTTTCTATTGAAAATCAATGAATGGCATTTGATTGGTTGCTGGTGGCTCCAACCACTTTTTCAAAATTTGAAGTGTAAATCCCCATGGACCACATTTGCGATATTCGAAGTCCCTGACATCAATATTGTGAGGATGGCAGCCTTTTTAATTTTTCCAATTTAAATCAATCAAAGAAATCTGATTGGTCGGTTTTGGCTCCGCCCACTTTTATGAATTTTAATCCCAGTCCCCCAGTGACCAGCTGTGCCAAGTGTCAGGACCCTGCCATTAACTGTCTAAGAGCAGCAGCAATTTTTATTTTTCCCATTTAAACTAATAGCTGAAATTTGATTGGCTGTGGTAGACTCCACCCACTTTTTATACATTTTAAACCCAGTCACCCAGTGACCCACTGTGCCAAGTCTGGGAACTCTGGCTTTAATACTTTGAGAATTACAGCTGTTTACATTTTCCCATTGAAGTCAATAGGAACAATCTGATTGGCTGTTTTTGGCCCCGCCCACTTTTTGGGGTCCCCAAAATGTGACAGAACGTTTCAGCTTCACTCCATGACCAAGTGACCCAAGTTTGGTGAGTGTAACTTCAAAGCTGTACGAGTGGCAGAAGTTTCAAATTTTCCAATGAAAGCCTATGGGAAAAAGGGCGTCTTTGGGGGTCCGCCACAGGGGCCCGGAGGGTGGGATTGCTTAACAAAGCACAAGCAACCTATTCGGGTATGAGCCGAACAAGTGTGCAAAGTTTCAGAATTCTACTCCTAAAACTCTGGGAGGAGTAGCGTATAGAAATTTGCTAAATTTTCATTGGCCGCTGGTAGCTCCGCCCACTTTGGGGTTGTGACGAACATTACGGAAAGTCGTGCGCGTAATCGCAACTATTTTCGTATGGTCCAGCCATTACTGTCAGTGCTGTGTAAATGTACAAAAAAATGCCCTTCCTTTCTCTTTCCCCCTCTGAGAGCATTGCAGAGAGTACAGTAACCTTCCCCCACATCCTGTGTCAGGAAAGAATTTCACAAGTGGCCAGCTCCCCTGCCGAGAAACCATTTGGCTACACAGCTCATCTTTCCCCAAAAGAAAACCAGCTCGAACCAGTAAGATAAGACGATTCCCTCCAAAAGCTCATAGCCTCAAACAAAGGGAACGTTAATTTATTAATCATTCAAAATAGGTTTGGCACAGCAAGACAAAAATTACATTTCCTGATATCTAGAAATCAGTTCTTTCAGTCACCTAAATTGCAATTTTCTAGCTATCAGGAATCTAGAGAGAAACCACCTTATCCGGCCTGCATAGAGCGAATTCGATAGAATAGGCATGTATAGCCTCGTTTGATACAGGGTCACAAGCTGCTTATGAATATAGTCTCGGATTTGCGATGCGCCAATCTGGGGCGGAATTACACAGATTATTAATAATCGGTACATTTCTTGCTCTGAGTCTGGAGGCGGCAACCTGGCTGACAGGAGGTAACCCTGCCTTAAACACACCTACTTTCCAGGTAGTGACAGCCCCAAACTCAGGTCAGTCAAAAGTGTGTGCGAGGAACTCCTCCCTCAGTTCTCCAAATTCCAGCGACTAAGGAACGTCTATGCAGGCGCTAAGGAGAGCCAGCGCCTGCAGTGTTCAAAGACTCTTAACCTGAATGCCTACTTTTAAACTGGACTATTTTTCTTCATTCTTCAAATGGACTGCTCAGCTAACTAAGTAAGAATTTTCTGATTTTATTCCTTTTTATTTTTAAGCTCTGTGTTTATATGTTAATAGGTGTATATAACTGTATGTAATGCATTTTTGTTATTAAACGTTTTAAAAATCGTTTAGCGGTTATGACCTGTTGCTGAACATACACAGTCGTACCTATTCTCCTGAAATCGCTACCCTGTGTTTAATCGAAGTATACCTTTATAACCCGCATGCGAGACACCGGCCCAGATATAACAATCTGACCCAGGTTCCTGCATACTGCTAAGGGTTACTAAAGCGTTCTCAAAGTCCTAGTATAATTACAGTAGCGAGCTGTGTAACTCGCTTGGTGGCAGATCTTTGAATTGTATGTGTGTGGTGAATCCGTTAGTGGCAGAATGCTCCCTCCATGAGTCAGTTCATCAAATTGCGAACGCGGGTTACCCTTCGTGATGAACAAATGACCGTGTGAGAGGATTTCTGACGCTGATCGATTTACCCCATCCGCAGACCGGCCTTGCGGTCTGTGACAGGGGTGACTCCCCAAAATACATATTTCTATTTGGGGTGACAACAACAATATGTGGTCCGAGTATGGGGAGTGTAGCTTCAAAATTGTACGAGTGGCAGCGATTTCAAATTTTTCCCTGTCAAAGTCAATACGAAAAAAGGGGTCTTCCTGGGTCCGCCGCAGGGGCCCAGAGGGTGGGATCGCTTAATAAAGCACAAGCAACGTACTTCGCTATAAGACGAATAAGTGTGGAAAGTTTGGCGCTTGTACCCCTAAAACTGTAGGAGGAGTAGCGTTTAGAAAATGGGGGCTGCCAATAATAATAATAACTAGACGGTGTCGTTTCTGAAGAAACCACAGGATGTTGGCTATGTGTCTCATTGGCTGCATGTGGCTCCGCCCACCTTGCCAAATTTTTACCCCAGTGTGCCAAGTCTGGGGACTCTGGCTTTAATACAGTGAGAATTACAGCTGTTGACATTTTCCCATTGAAGTCAATAGGCAAAATCTGATTGGCTGGTTTTGGCCCCGCCCACTTTTAACATTTCAATCCCAGTCCCCCTGTGACTGAGTGTGCCAAGTATGAAGTCCCTGCCATTAACAGTGAAAGAATGGCAGCAACTTATATATTGACATTGATTAGCAATAGGTAAAATTTGATTGGCTCTTTTAAGCTCCGCCCATTTTTCTAAATTTTAACATTAACCACCATGTCATGGTCTGTGCCAAGTTTTGGACCTCTGGCTTTAAAAGTGTGAGAGTGGCAGTATTTGAAAGTTTTACATTGAAGTGCATTGGTGAAATTTGATTGGATGTAAGTTGCTCCGCCCACTTTTCTTATTTTTTGACCGCAATCACCCAGTGAGTAACTGAGCCAAGTTTGGGACACCTGGCATTTAAAATGTAATAATAGCTGTAAAACTTTAATAATAGCAGCAGTTTATCATTTTTCATTAAGGTCAATGGCTGAAATCCGATTGGTTGTTGTTGTCCCACCCCCTTTTTTTATTAATGGTGAACCACAGTCACTCAGTCACTAACACTCCAAAGTTTGGGAATGCTGGCATTTAACGTGTACAAATGGCAGCAGTTTTATTTTTTTCTGTTGAAAATCAATGAATGAAATTTGATTGTTTGCTTGTGGCTCCACCCACTTTTTCGAAATTTGAATTGGAAACCCCCAGCGAATACATTTGCGATATTCGAGGTCCCTGACATCAATATTGTGAGAATGGCAGCCTTTTTAATTTTTCCACTTCAAATCAATCAAAGAAATCTGATTGGTCGATTTTGGCTCCGCCCACTTTCATGAATTTTAATCCCAGTCCCCCAGTGACCAACTGTGCCAAGTGTCAAGACCCTCCCATTAACCGTCTAAGAGCAGCAGCAATTTTTATTTTTCCCATTTAAACTAATGGCTGAAATTTGATTGGCTGCGATAGACTCCACCCACTGTTTATACATTTTAAACCCAGTCACCCAGTGACCCACTGTGCCAAGTCTGGGAACTCTGGCTTTAATACTGTGAGAATTACAGCTATTTACATTTTCCCATTGAAGTCAATAGGGAAAATCTGATTGGTTGTTTGTGGCCCCGCCCACTTTTTGGGGTTCCCAAAATGTGACAGAATGCTTTAGCTTCACTCCATGACCAAGTGACCCAAGTTTGGTGAGTCTAACTTCAAAGCTGTATGAGTGGCAGAAGTTTAAAATTTTCCAATAAAAGTCTATGGGAAAAATGGGGTCTTCGGGGGTCCGCCAAAGGGGCCCGGAGGGTGGGATTGCTTAAAAAAGCACAAGCAACCTATTCGGGTATGACCCGAACAAGTGTGCAAAGTTTCAGAATTGTACACTTAAAACTCTGGGAGGAGTAGCGTATAGAAAATTGCTAAATTTTCATTGGCCGTTATTAGCTCCGCCCACTTTGGGGTGACCACCCAAAATACATATTTTTATTTGGGGGTGACACAAATATTATGTGGTCCGAGTTTGGGGAGTGTAGCTTCAAAACTATACGAGCGACAGCAATTTAAAACTTTTCCCTGTCAAAGTCAATACGAAAAAAAGGGGTCTTCCGGGGTCCGCCGCAGGGGCACGGAGGATGGGATCGCTTAATAAAGCACAAGCAACATACTTCGCTATAAGACGAATAAGTGTGGAAAGTTTGGGGCGTGTACCCCTGAAACTGTAGGAGGAGTAGCGTTTAGAAAATGGGGGGGCGCTAATAATAAGAAGAAGCTGAACTCAAAGAACAAGATGTTGGCTATTTCATAGCCAACATAATTATATACCGTAGATAAATAACCCACGTGTTCACACACTTATAAGATACTCCAGTAAAAATGCCAAATGACTCGGCACACACTGAAATATAATTCAAAACTTAAAAAGCCTAGCGCCATGTCTCATCACTTTTCCTGCATCTCCCCAACGCCACCTATCCGGAACATGGGCACACCCGCATGCCCCAAAACTCCCTCATATTTCATTACAAGGGCAAACAATTTTGAGGTGACAACTAGAGATGTCGCGAACCTCCGCGAACCGCGGAAGGTTCGGTTCGCGGAAAAGTTTGCGAACCGCAATAGACTTCAATGGGGAGGCGAACTTTGAAAAATAGAAAAAAATATGCTGGCCACAAAAGTGATGGAAAAGATGTTTCAAGGGGTCTAACACCTGGAGGGGGGCATGGCGGAGTGGGATACATGCCAAAAGTCCCCGGGAAAAATCTGGATGTGACGCAAAGCAGCGTTTTAAGGGCAGAAATCACATTGAATGCTAAATTGCAGGCCTTACGTGCTTTAAAACATCTTGCATGTGTATACATCAATCAGGTAGTGTAATTAGAGTACTGCTTCACACTGACACACCAAACTCACTGTGTAACGCACCGCAAGTTACCAGCTGTTTGTGTAGTGGCGGCCATGCTGGACTACTGTGCAACATGGCGAGATTGCTCTTCCTCACTCAGTGATGTCAGGTAATGTGTGACTTCCTTCTCAACTTTCCATGGCATTGTTAAAAAGCTTACGTTTTGTTTTTAAATTACATTTTCTACTTGCTGTGTACTTGTTCAGTACCGCTACAATGAGAATCCTATGGAGGCGGGCAAGTCTGGCATTGTGACCCCGGGTAATGGCCGGGGAATGAGGGTTTGAATCCGGTGTGGAGCCTGAGCAACGGCTACCACTACACATCCAAGGAGGGCAGCAGGCAGGCATGCACGCCCGCCCCGAGGTAGTGACCAAAAATAACAATACAGGAGGAGGACTTTCGAGGCCCTGGTGTGTATTTGAAATGAATTAACTTTAAATCCTTTAACGAGTACCAGTTATGGCAGGAAATTAGTATATGGTTGGCAATCCAAAAGATCTCCTTTCACGAGAATCATATGGAGGGCAAGTCTGCCATTGTGACCGCGGGGAATGAAGGTTGGATTCCGGCCCGAAGTGGGAGCCTGCTGAGACCCATGCTGTAGCTGCCCTGACCGTGCTTTGCAGACCAGGCATCTGTGGTCAGATGGACCCTTGAGCCAGCGGAAGACAAACCAAGTCGAAAGCATTTGCCAAGAATGTTTGACGGAGGGCAATTTTTTTTGCCCTTTTTTTAAATTTTTTGAAAACGATAGATGGTTGTATTTTTAAATTGTTTGAAAGTTTAGATGGTTGTATTTTTAAATTGTTTAAAAGTGTATCCATTCTTCCTCCCCCCAGCCACGAACAATACCATGGGAACGTGGAGCAGCAGAAGCCCCCTGTGACGGCTGCCGCGGTTGTTCTCCGCGGCTTGTCTTTTGAGGGGTGCTGCTTTTCCTCAGGTGTTCTTGCCATAGCTGTTTGTGCCTTCTCTCCAGGTGCCTTCGTAAAGCACTTGTCCCTACGTGACAGTTGGCCTTTCCACGGCTCAATTTTTGCTGGCAGAGACAACAGATGGCTTTGCTCCGATCTGAGACACACACGTTAAAAAATTTCCAAACCGCTGAGCCCCCCTGGGCTGATGGCGCTACGGTGGCATCAGCAGCTGACGTTGAAGGGCATGTGTGCTCCCTGGCCATAGCTGGCGATACATGGCGCCGGACACTGCCCCCAGCTGTTTCTGAGGACGAGCTCCCTCTTGTATTGCGTTCCGGAGTTGGAGCCTGATCAATGTCTACCACCACACATCCAGGCAAGGAGGGAGGCAGGCAGGCATGCACGCCCGCCCCGAGGTAGTGACCAAAAATAACAATACAGGACTCAGGAGGACCTTTTGCGGCCCTAATTGAAATGAATTAACTTTAAATCCTTTAACGGGAATCCGTTATGGAGGGCAAGTCTGCCATTGTCACCGCGGGGAATGAAGGTTAGATTCCGGCCCGAAGTGGGAGCCTGCTGAGACCCATGCTGTAGCTGCCCTGACCGTGCTTTGCAGACCAGGCATCTGTGGTCAGATGGACCCTTGAGCCAGCGGTAGACAAACCAAGTCGAAAGCATTTGCCAAGAATGTTTTACGGAGGGCAATTTTTTTTGCCCTTTTTTTAAATTTTTTGAAAATGATAGATGGTTGTATTTTTAAATTGTTTGAAAGTTTAGATGGTTGTATTTTTAAATTGTTTACAAGTGTATCCATTCAAGTGCAAGTTATGCACTGACTGCCAGGTATAATGTGCAGTCACAGATGCAGTGAAAGGTATGCAGTGACTGCAAACAGCCGTTTGTGTAGTGACGGCCGTGCTGGACTGGTGCGCACCATGACGAGAGTGCAGGTGATGGTGGCTTTTCAGCCCATATGCTCGCCCGGCTGATGTAGCTGAATAACAGAACAGTGACTGTCCAGCTGATCAAATTTGGTCTGACCACAATGAAGCAACGACCTTAATATCTTTTGTGTGCCACCCCCACCCGAGACACTCAAATAGCCGGCGGTCATTGCTTCATTGTGATGCGCAAGCCCCTTCACCGCGGCAAGGTAATGATCACGAAGGGGGATGGGCACATGTACACGCACCAGAAAAATTAGTGTAGCGGCCGCTGCTAGCAGCGGCCTTAAAAATTCAGGAATCCGCCTAGAGTCCTGGACCCTGTTGGTAGTGGCGGAGAAGGCAGTCAAGCGGCCTGCAGGCAGAGATGCTGTGTGTGGGGACTGACTTAGTCTTCGGTCGTGCAGTAGCCCTCCGTGATTCATTCCTCATTCATTTTGATAAAGGTCAGGTACTGAACACTGTCGTGACTTAGGCGACTTCTCTTCTCAGTAACTATGCCTCCAGCTGCACTGAAGGTCCTTTCTGACAGGACGCTTGCGGCAGGGCAAGAGAGAAGTTGTATGGCAAATTGGGACAGCTCTGGCCACAGGTCAAGCCTGCGCAACCAGTAGTCCAAGGGTTCATCGTCGCTTTTCGCAAAATCTACATCCACACTCAAGGCCAGGTAGTCGGCTACCTGCCGGTCCAGGCGTTGGTGGAGGGTGGATCCGGAAGTACTATGGCGAGGAGTTGGACTAAAGAACGTCCGCATGTCCGACATCACCCTGAGATCGCTGGAGCGTCCTGTTCTTGCCTGCGTGGACTTGGGAGGAGGAGGGTTACTGCCAGTGGTACCTTGATTGCGTTGTGCAGCCACATCACCCTTAAATGCATTGTAAAGCATCATCGACAGCTTGTTCTGCAAGTGCTGCATCCTTTCCGCCTTTTGTTGAGTTGGTAAGAGGTCCGCCACTTTGTGCCTGTACCGAGGGTCTAGTAGCGTGGCCACCCAGTACAGGTCATTCGTCTTGAGATTTTTGATACGGGGGTCCCTCAACAGGCTGGACAACATGAAAGAGGACATCTGCACAAAGCTGGATGCAGACGTACTCTCCATCTCCTCTTGCTCTTCCTCAGTGACGGGACGCAACTCCTCTTCCTCCCCCCAGCCACGAACAATACCACGGGAACGTGGAGCAGCAGAAGCCCCCTGTGATGGCTGCCGCGGTTGTTCTCCTTCCGCCGCCTCTTCCTCCTCCACAGAAACACCTTCCTCATCATCACCATCATCAGAGTCTGACTCCTCTCCTTCCCCACACGACTCCTCTTCTTCCTCCTCCTCCCCCCTCTGTGCTGCCGCCGGTGTTGTGGAAACATCGGGTTCGTGTGTAAATGGCTCCCACGACTCCTGCTGCCCTAACTCTTCTTGTTCACGCTCCTCCACAGCTGTATCCACCACTCTACGCACGGCACGCTCCAGGAAGTAGGCGTAGGGGATTAAGTCGCTGATGGTGCCCTCACCAGTTTGGTCACCTCCTCAAAGGGCTCCATGACCCTGCATGCATTTCGCATCAGTGTCCAGTTGTTGGGCCACAACATCCCCATCCTCCCAGATTGTGTCCTTGTACTGTAATGATACAGGTACTGGGTGACGGCTTTCTCCTGGTCTAGCAGGCGAGAGAACATCAGCAGGGTGGAATTCCAGCGAGTCGGGCTATCGCAAATCAGGCGTCTCACCGGCAAGTTGTTTCTACGCTGAATCTCCGCAAAGCGTGCCATGGCCTTGTAAGAGCGCCTGAAATGCCCACACAACTTCCTGGCCTGCTTCAGGACGTCCTCTAAGCCTGGGTACTTGGACACAAATCTTTGCACGACCAGATTAAGCACATGTGCCATGCAGGATATGTGTGTCAGCTTTCCCAAATTCAACACAGCAATGAGATTGCTGCCGTTGTCACACACCACGTTGCCGATCTCAAGCTTGTGCGGGGTCAGCCATTGCTCCACCTGTTTGTTAAGAGCAGCCAGGAGAGCTGCTCCAGTGTGACTCTCTGCTTTCAGGCAAGACATGTCTAACACTGCATGACACCGTCGCACCTGGCATGCAGCATAGACCCTGGGGTGCTGGGGCTGTGTAGCTGGAGAGGAGATGGCGGCACCAGCCAAGGAGGAGGAGGATGACGACAGCAAAGCGGTGATAGCAGGTGGAGAGGAGGTGGCTGGAGGCCGGCCTGCAAGCCGTGGAGGTGTGACAAGTCGGTCCTCTGCGCAGCCACGTACTCCCTGCTTGCTGCCATCGGTCACCAGGTTGACCCAATGGGCTGTGTATGTAATGTAGTGGCCCTGCCCGTGCTTGGCAGACCAGGCATCCGTGGTCAGGTGGACCCTTGACCCAACGCTGTGTGCCAGAGATGACACCACTTGCCTCTCAACTGCACGGTACAGTTTGGGTATGGCCTTTTGAGAAAAATAACTGCGGCCTGGTATCTTCCACTGCGGTGTACCAATGGCCACAAACTTACGGAAAGCCTCCGACTCCACCAGCTTGTATGGTAATAGCTGGCGAGCTAATAGTTCCGCCACGCCAGCTTTCAGACGCCGGGCAAGAGGGTGACTGGCAGACATTTGCTTCTTCTGCTCAAATACTTCCTTCACGGACAGCTGGGTACTGCTGTGGGCAGAGGAGAAGGAACCGCTCAAGGGAAGAGGCGGTGTGGAGGAGGGTGGCTGTGAAGGTGCAAGGGAGAAAGTGGATGAAGACGATGCACCTGAAGGAGGAAGAGGAGAAGGAGGGTGGCTTGTCTTTTGAGGGGTGCTGCTTTTACTCAGGTGTTCTTGCCATAGCTGTTTGTGCCTTGTCTCCAGGTGCCTTCGTAAGGCACTTGTCCCTACGTGAGAGTTGGCCTTTCCACGGCTCAATTTTTGCTGGCAGAGACAACAGATGGCTTTGCTCCGATCTGAGACACACACGTGAAAACATTTCCAAACCGCTGAGCCCCCCTGGGGTGATGGCGCTACGGTGGCATCAGCAGCTGACGTTGAAGGGCATGTGTGCTCCCTGGCCATAGCTGGCGATACATGGCGCCGGACACTGCCCCCAGCTGTTTCTGAGGACGAGCTCCCTCTGCTTCTATCATGGAGTCGTCTCCTCCTACTCCTCTCTGACTCCTCCTCTGAACTGTCCCCCTGGTCATCTCCTCTACCGGGAACATATGTGGTATCCGTATAATCGTCATCATAATCCTCCTGGCCAGCTGCGCTTTCCTCAGACACCTCCTCAAGTGCACCAACTTCAGGTGGTCCACCATCATCCCCATCCACACACGTTACGTCCATACTATCGCCACCTAACTCAGACGTATGAGGTGGTGTACCTGCGCCTTCTTGTTGTTGTTGCAGTAGTGGCTGGGTATCAGCGATTTCACCACCACCACCAAATAACTCCTGCGAAGTGTCAAATGCAGCGGATGTGGTGCTTGTTGTAGCGCTGGTGGCTGCGGGAGATGAGGTGTTCTGTGTTAAATACTCAATCACCTCCTCACGATTTTGGGAAGTGATGGCACGTGCCTTCTTCTGAGCACTGTATTTTGGGGCAGGTCCGCACGAAATCACAGCAACACCACCTCGCACAGCCACAGACCTGCCGGTGCCTGGTGGCCTTCCTCTGGGTCTGCCTCTACCTCTTCCTCTACCTGGTTTGTCCATTTTGTCCATCTCGGGGGTATGCTAGCTATATGCAGTGAGGTGGGTTCTCACTCAACACAACAGGTAGTTAGATGCAGTGAGGTGGCCAGGTGGGTTCACACTCAACACAACAGGTAGTTAGATGCAGTGAGCTGGGTTCACTGAACAGTAAAGGTACTTAAGATGCAGTGAGGTGGGTTCTCACTCAACACAACAGGTAGTTAGATGCAGTGAGGTGGCCAGGTGGGTTTATACTCAACACAACAGGTAGTTAGATGCAGTGAGCTGGGTTCACTGAACAGTAAAGGTACTTAAGATGCAGTGAGGTGGGTTCTCACTCAACACAACAGGTAGTTAGATGCAGTGAGGTGGCCAGGTGGGTTCATACTCAACACAACAGGTAGTTAGATGCAGTGAGCTGGGTTCACTGAACAGTAAAGGTACTTAAGATGCAGTGAGGTAGGTTCTCACTCAACACAACAGATAGTTAGATGCAGTGAGCTGGGTTCACTCAACACAACGCTAGGTATATGCAATGATGATGTGGGTTAAGTAAACACAACAGGTACTGGGTAGTTAGATGCAGTGAGCTGGGTTCACTGAACAGTAAAGGTACTTAAGATGCAGTGAGGTGGGTTCTCACTCAACACAACAGGTAGTTAGATGCAGTGAGCTGGGTTCACTCAAAACAAGGCTAGGTATATGCAGTGATGAGGTGGGTTAAGTAAACACAACAGGTACTGGGGTATATGCAGTACTGGGTAGTACAATGTGCAGCTCCCTGTCACACACACAGGTAGTCACTGAATGTGCTGGGCTGCTGGCAGTGGCACACACACTATCAAATAGCAAGGCTGTGCATGCAACAAAAGTGTCAGTTTGACACACAGAAAAAAAAATGTACAGGTTGAGCTCTGAAAAGAGCTGTTGCTGGGTGCTTTAAAAGCAATAATAATCAGTCAGGAACAAGCAAAGCAGCCTAGAACCTAACTAATCTGTCCCTAGGAGAAAAAGTCTGCAGCAGCTGTCCCTTTTCTCTCTCTAGCAGGCACACGAGTGACTGTAATGGCCGCCGGAGGCTGCCTTATATAAGGGGGGGTGGGGCTCCAGGGCTTACTGTAGCCTGAATGGCTACAATGTGCCTGCTGACTGTGATGCAGAGGGTCAAAGTTGACCCTCATAGTGCATTATGGGGCGAATCGAACTTCCGGAAAAGTTCGCCTGGCGCAGGCGAACGCGAACCCCCAATGTTCGCCTGGAACCGTTCGCCGGCGAACCGTTCGCTACATCTCTAGTGACAACACCTTATCTGGTGTGCATAAAAAAAGGGTGCCTGGAAAAAAGGGCGCGGGATATAGCTGAAATTATAAGTTGTAATGTAAAACAATATTTTTCGTTTAAAGCTTATAAACGAAAATAGTGCTAAATCGGTTCAATAAACAGAAATGAAATGGCAAAATACCGTCTATAACAAAAACGAATTTGGAAATGAAACGTCAAATAGCGTCTATAACAAAAACCGATATTTACACTTGTATTAAGCATAGTAATAAAATGGTAGATTTTACTGGTATTTTACTGCAATTATACCTAACTGTAGGCTCACACAGATCTCTCCCTATCCCTAACCCTTAGACCCCCCCCCCCCTTTGTTTAAATATAAATAATTTATTAAATTGTATTTATTACAAATATTGTACTGTAACTATACCTATCCCTAATCTCACACAGAACCCTCCCTGTACCTATCCCTAACCCATAGACCCCCCTGGTGGTGCCTAACTCTAACCACCCCCCCTGGTGGTGTATATTGTACTGTAACTATACCTAACCTTAATCTCACACAGAGCCCTCCCGGTACCTATCCCTAACCCCTAGACCCCCCTGGTGGTGCATAACCCTAACCACCCCCTTGTGGTGTATATTGTACTGTAACTATACCTAACCCTACTCTCACACAGAACCGTAGTGGATGATTGGTGTCAGGACACCTTCTGGGGAAAAGGCACAGGAAACAAAAAACACGGGAGCCCAATAGTGTAATATGTTTAGTCAAAATTGTCAATATAGAAGATAAGAATCTACTCACAAGAGTGGGTTGCAGAGGGGCAACCGACCACAGGAAGCAGGTGGAGACAATTAACCCGACTCCACTCGGGGAGGTCACTAAGGACCTGGATGCGGTCGCTCTCCTTGGAAAAAAGAAGGGAGGCAGATGTCCACCGTGGTGTAAACCACATATGTTCTGCCTCCACCCCTCACACGGGTATCGTATGGGGATTTAGGGATGCACTAAATGGTTTAAAGAGGCGCCCTGGTGGTATATAAAAGCGTTTAAAAGCAGTTTAAAACCGAGAAAAGGTTTGAGGTTGCTTACCTCAAGGACGACAAATCTTTGTAGGGACAAAAGATTTGATTGGTAGCACAGGCAACGCGTTTCACGGGTCTGAGCCCGCTTCCTCAGGCCAATAGCAGTGCCTATATTAGTAAACATGAGACTCCTAAGCATACTAGTATTAAAGATATACATACATTTACAGCATCAGATTGTAATCAGCGATAGCATTGAATCCAGTGTTTCATTTCATATATATTATTACAGATTATATATATTATTACAGATGATATATTATAAATAAATAATGTACATATTATATTAGGAGTATTTACCCTTGTCTTACGGAGCTGCTGGCATTTATCAGCCAGAGGTATATAGATAATCAAAACATGTTTTTTCAAACATATGGAAAATTATGAAACATTGTTTAAAATAGGTGGGGGGGAGGGGGGTTGGGAGGAAAAAAAAAAAAAAAAAAAAACCTTAGTTTTCCACCTTAATGTAAAAATATAATAAAAACTTCCTTTAATTTAATAACTATATATATGCACACAATTTTCTGCCCATATTACTATGGACAATTTGGATTAAAAGAGATTGCCAGAAAGGTGTGCTGTCATGATGAACAGATAAATAAATGAAAACATATAATTAGACCTAAAAAGACTTGGCCAGCTACTGGGATAAAATGACTTTCTTAGAGAGTGCTGGGCTCAAAAAGGCTGCGCTTCTCTATGTGTTAAAAAGTAAGCTGGTCACTGGTGGCTAAAAACAAATAGTGCATATGTACACATAAGTTAGCAGCAGGGGGAGTGCTGGCATAGCAGAAGTGCATGAAGAGCAAACATATAGTGTAAGCATTTACTTACCAGGCCAATTGAAATAGCAAGCTAAGGGAGCCTCTAGCGGGGGGGAATTCCACTCTGGCTTATATAGATGTAGCAAATGTGCTGAACAGCTGCTGAATTGCAGGCTCCTGGTGGACAGGAAGGGGCGTGGCCTCAACACTGTGATGTCCTCGCTTATGCCATTCCTACAGGAAGTTCTGACGGCCAGAACTTCCTGTAGGAATGGCATAAGCGAGGACATCACAGTGTTGAGGCCACGCCCCTTCCTGTCCACCAGGAGCCTGCAATTCAGCAGCTGTTCAGCACATTTGCTACATCTATATAAGCCAGAGTGGAATTCCCCCGCTAGAGGCTCCCTTAGCTTGCTATTTCAATTGGCCTGGTAAGTAAATGCTTACACTATATGTTTGCTCTTCATGCACTTCTGCTATGCCAGCACTCCCCCTGCTGCTAACTTATGT